>NC_134485.1:418667046-418737915 GCF_040206685.1 Ascaphus truei | reverse complement strand
AAAAAACAGGACCTCCTCACTAAACCCTGTGCCATCAAACAATTTGTCCTCTCACTCCAAGAACAAAACCCCACACAGATCAACAACCTGCCGAAAAAACAAATCAACTCAAATCGCCAACGAAATGAAGAAGCAGTATGTGACTATGTGGGAAAATGATATCCAGCGCTCAAAGAAGCTGGAGACCTACCACAGCCTTCAGAGAGAATACACTCTGGCCCCCTACCTACTGAAGGTAAAAGACCCAAAGCAGAGACGCTGGGCCAGTACAGAATAAGTGCCCACAGCCTGGAAATAGAAACAGGCAGACACAGACAGAACTGGAAGCCCCGGAAAACGAGACTGTGCCAAAGATGTGAGCTAGGAGAGGTAGAAGATGAAACACACTTCCTGTTGCGTTGCACATGTAACGGGTTCCACCCCCCGTCCCCCCCAATCGCAGATAAGGTCCCCTAGGGAAATACTACTCTGGTTACACATGGCATTAGTGTGGTGCACCTGCTGGCTTACAGGACTCCTGAGTCTCCCGCTTGATGGTATTATGGGGAATGGCATCAGGACTGGCTTATGAGGTTTTGCCGAGTTATACTCCCTCATGGTACAGCGCCTCCATCTCTTCCAGACCCCCAGCGTAGTAGGGAAGAGTCTCTGAAAGAGAACCTCGATGTGCACCTTCTTCCCAACTGACTCCACAATCAGGACAGAAGCGTTCTCTCTCTTTGGCATCCTTTATTAACAGCATACATGGACAGCCGCCCATCATAGTGGCTGGTTGTCTAGCCACTCATTCTCAGGTTGCCAACCCAAAGGAAGTCCCTGACCATACACTCCCAGTCAAGGGCACTGAAAGCAGGTCTAGCTCTTCCCTTACTCCCTAATGAAGTAAGAGGTAGTCTTCCACACCACTCCCTAAAGGGAGGGCCACAAACACTGCCAGAGCCCTGACAGGTTGTTGGATAGACTCACCTCACTCAGGTGGTGAGGCACACACTCCTAAATAGAGGAAGTTCTGCATATTATATAGATTCAGTAGGCACCACCCCTGTGTCACTGTAAGTGGACACAGAGCCTGATGTCACTTCCTCACTAATAATACACAGCATATGAGGTGAGAGCAAACCCCATGATTACTCCTGGCAAACCTGCCCTTTAACAGGGATTATTGCACAGGAGGAGAAAGACATGTAACCCCAAAATTACACAGGGTTACACACACAATACTCTGAAATGAGGAGTGTCCACCTAGAGAAACTCACTGCACTTATCCAGAACTTTAATAATATAGAGCAGGGTTCCCAAACTTTTTTTTCCGTGACCCGGTTATTTTTGACTTCTCCTTCGTGACCCACTAAAAATTTTATCGCCTATACTGGCCTATAGGGCCTGCACAGACACACACACAGCCACTGATACACACACACACAGCCACTGATACACACGCAGCCACTGACACACGCAGCCACTGACACACACACACTGATACACACACAGCCACTGATAAACACACACACGCAGCCACTGACACACACACACACACGCAGCCCACACAGAGACACTGCTACACACACAACACTGCTACACACACACACACAGACACTGCTACACACACACAGACACTGATACACACAGACACTGATACACACACTGATACACAGACACACACTGATACTGATACACACACACACACACTGATATATATACACACACACACACAGCCTCTGATACACACACACACACAGCCTCTGATACACACACACAGACACTGATACACACGCACACACTCGCTCGCTCTCCCCTATACGTACACAGACACAAAAATGCATCTGCTGAATGCCGGATGAAGGAACAGACTCCTCATCGATCAGCGGTGTTGATATAGTATTGAACCACAAACTTCAGGAAACTGGCTTCACCAAGGAGTCCAGGCAATGACGGATGTGAGTGACTGGAGGGGGGGGGCAGGGACTGGGTGGGTGGGAGGAGGGGGGACTGGGTGGGTGGGGGGGGGGTACAGGGTGGGAGGGGAGACTGGGGGGGAGGGGGGACTGGGACGGTGGGAGGGGGGACCTTGAGGGGACTGGGTGGGTGGGAGGGGGGACTGGGTGGGTGGGGGGACTGGGACTGGGTGGGACTGGGGACTGGGTGGGACTGGGTGGGGGAGACTGGACTGGGTGGGGGGAGACTAGCACTGGGTGGGTGGGAGGGGCACTGGGACTGGGTGGGTGGGAGGGGGGACTGGGTGGGTGGGAGGGGGGACTGGGTGGGTGGGGAGGGGGGACTGGACTGGGTGGGTGGGGGGGACTGGGTGGGTGGGGGGACTGGGGGACTGGGTGGGTGGGAGGGGGGACTGGGACTGGGTGGGTGGGGAGGGGGGACTGGGACTGGGTGGGTGGGTGGGAGGGGGGACTGGGAGGGGGGACTGGAACACTTGGGTGGGAGGCAGTGAATGGGCGGGTGGTGTGGGAGACGGTGGGTGAGTGACTGGGTGGGTGACGGTGGGTGGGTGACAGTGACTGGGTGGGTGACAGTGACTGGGTGGGTGACAGTGACTTTGACAGTGACTGGGTGGGTGGGTGACAGTGACTGGGTGGGTGGGTGACAGTGACTGGGTGGGTGACAGTGGGTGGGTGGGTGACAGTGACTGGGTGGGTGACAGTGACTGGGTGGGTGACAGTGACTGGGTGGGTGGGGGACAGTGACTGGGTGGGTGACAGTGACTGGGTGGGTGACAGTGACTTGACAGTGACTGGGTGGGTGACAGTGACTTGACAGTGACTGGGTGGGTGACAGTGACTGTGTGGGTGACAGTGACTGGGTGGGTGACAGTGACTGGGTGGGTGACAGTGACTGGGTGACAGTGACTGGGTGGTGACAGTGACTGGGTGGGTGACAGTGACTGGGTGGGTGACAGTGACTGGGTGAGGTGACTTACCTTGAGGCCGGACGCTTTCCCCTGCTGCCCCCGATATCCCCTGCTGCCCGGGACGGGAGGTGGGCTTGGGGGCACGGGAGGTGGGCTCGGGAGGGGGTGGACGGGAGGTGGGCTCGGGAGGGGGTGCCCCGGGAGGTGGGCTCGGGAGGGGATGCCACGGGAGGTGGGCTCAGGAGGGGGTGCCACGGGAGGTGAGCTCTGGAAGCGGGTCGCGGGAGGAAGCGGGCCGCAGAGGAGATAGTACTTCCGCCTCCGTCCCACGTTGGGAGCGGGGGGGAGGAAGGGAGCGTCCCTGCTTGCCCTGCGCATGCGCGCGGGACCGCAGGGGGAATCGCTGCTATTTTTTTAACTCGAGCGGGAGGGGCTGGGAGAGACACCGCGCGGCCAGCCTCGCTGCGACCCGGCAATTTTGGTGCCGTGCCCGGTGCCGGGTCGCGACCCACCATTTGGGAAACGCTGATATAGAGAACCAAAAATAGCGATCCTCCTGGGAGATGAAACCACAGCAGACTGGCTGCACACTATATCAGCACCTGCCACAGGCTGAGAGACGCCCACTAACCCCACATCCCTGTGTGAAACTGTTACCCATATACCGTGCAATCATTATACCTACCCCTAGTATTCGTGTAATCATTGTCACCCTCTCCCTATCTCCCTATTATTCACGCTTTGGCAATACTGAAATGTTCTTTCGTCATGCCAATAAAGCTAATTTGATTGAGAGAGAGAGACAGACAGACCTCTGAAAGATGATAACGCATAATTTCCTAATATTGTCAACTGCCTTATTTTAATAAAGATTTACAGCTATTATAAAAAAAAAAAAAAAAAAACACGCAGTGGAAAGAGAGCTGACTGGCGCGAGGGACAGCGCCGTAGCGTGCACGCGCCCTTCTCTTCCATCCTCACGCGCCCCCTCACTGCGCGCGACGTCACCACTTTCACACTGTGTACAAAACATTCAAGAAAAAAAAAAAAAACCCCACAAGTCTCGCGCCCCTTTCCCCTCTGTATCCTCGTGCGCCCGCCTCCCTCTCTGCCGAGGTGATATCACGGTGACGCGCGCGCGCCCCCGCACAGCTCCGGTTCCCGCCCCCTTTCTCCTCTTGTCTCCGGATTCCTGACACAGGGAAGCCATTAGCACCGAGCGGCGCATCCAACCTTCCCACAGCGGCGGAAAGCGAGGATAAAGGACAAGGCCGCGCCGGTGAGTGAGGCGGGTTAGGACGGGGACGCGGTGATTATTCCATGGCGCCCGGAGCGGGCGGGGAGAGGGATACACGGGGGAGGGGGACACACGGGGGCGGTGTGTGCTCGGTGTTATTGTGAGGGGCGGTCACTGGGCTCCCGGGGAGCACGGATACCCAGAGGCAGGGGGCAGATAATGTGTGTGGGAGAGAGGTATGAGGGAGGGGGAGGAGTCGGGCGGTAAATTGAGGACAGGGGCGGTGTTGTGGGGGAGGGGTGCGCTGGCGGATGGTCAGTGACGGAAGTCAGGTGTATTTTAGTTGGGGGGAGGGGGTATTAGAGAGAGTCTTGTGGTGGGGGGAGGGTATAGAGAGAGCCTTGGGATGGGGGAGGGGGTATTAGTCTTGTGATGAAGGGGGTGGGGGAAGTAGTAGGTGCAGAGTGATTCGTGGATGGAGGTATTCTGATGCATGATTAGTGGAGGCGGCGCAGTAATGTTTTGGTGAGAGTGGTATTGGATGCTATTGTGGGTAGTAATGTTTTGGTGAGAGGGGTATTGGATGCTATTGTGGTTAGTAATGTTTTGGTGAGAGGGGTATTGGATGCTGTGGTTGTTAGTAATGTTTTGGTGAGTGGGGTATTGGATGCTGTGGTGGTTAGTAATGTTTTGGTGAGTGAGTATTGGATGCGGTGGTGGTTAGTAATGTTTTGGTGAGTGGGGTATTGGATGCTGTGGTGGTTAGTAATGTTTTGGTGAGAGGGGTATTGGATGCTGTGGTTAGTAATGTTTTGGTGAGTGGGGTATTGGATGCTGTGGTGGTTAGTAATGTTTTGGTGAGTGGGGTATTGGATGCGGTGGTGGTTAGTAATGTTTTGGTGAGTGGGGTATTGGATGCTGTGGTGGTTAGTAATGTTTTGGTGAGAGGGTTATTGGATGCAGTGGAGAGTGAAGGAAGTGTTCTGCCTGGATAGTAATGTTTGGTAGAGAAAGTATAAGATTGGGTAAGAGGTGCTGTTATGGTCAGATGTATTAGATACTGTGGTGGTGGTGGTGGTGGTGGTAGTTTTATGGGCATTTGCTGTGATGGATGTTAATGTTTTGGGGCAACATTGTGGTTTTGTGTTAAAATTAACTGCATTTGTTGGGGGGCAATATCTTAGGAGAAGGCGCTTTCTTGGGGGTGGATGGAAGAGGTAGCGGGGTACAGCTTGGTATATTGCACGTATGGCAATTATTTGGTTAAAGTGCAGGAGATAGGACCTTGGAGAAGGTGCAATGAAACATTGATGTGATGTAATAGTTTTTAAGAAATTGAAGAAGGTAAGTCAGTGGTGGTATTTTCAGTGTTAGGCAGCAGGCATCCGGTTAGGAAATTTGGATTAGATGATTTGGTATTGAATAGTATTTTTGGGAGCTGGTCTGGTTGGAGTTGGTAATATATGGAGTAGACTGTCAAGTGAAGGTTGATCATTTTTGAAGAGTTATAGTGAAGCTATGTAAGCAGTCAAATTGATGATGGTGTAAGTTTATCAAGGCAGGATGTGGTGTGCTATGCAGTTGCATTTACACTGGAATTATGAGGATAGAAAGTTGGGGTAAGGTTTGTGTCAGAAGGACCTCTTCCTGTCTGACTACTGGGTGGCATAGACATAATTCCACTGACGGACTGCTATGTCTATCTGCAGGCTAAATTAAGATTGAGGAGAAGTTGAGTCGAGAGAGGATTGGAAGAGACTGGGGAATAAGATGGAGAAGTACATGATTGTGGTGAAAATAGTGTGTGGTAACTACCTTTTATTCTTAAATGTCTCTAAACAATCTTAACTTAACCCCTTTACAGCCGCAGTGTGCTGTTAATGCTGTCTGGCAGACAAAAGGGTTAAGAGCAACACTGTAAGTGAGTAGCTTTGTGTGTTGCATCCTTTGTTCGTGCTTTTTCATTGTCATGTTCCCCTAAGCACAGTGAGAGCTGTGAAAAGTCCACATTGTTTATATATAATCTGCTGCAAGCCTATATGGTATTAAAGACGTAAATACAGAGTTCTGCATCATTATGTTTTGACTCTTTACTTTGATAAAGAAATATACATCTTTTATCACGGATTTTAATATATTTGAATGTCTGCAGACATCACTTACGTGTTGATGTGTACATTATTTGTCTATTTATCCTGATCAATACCTAGCCATAATGGGGACCTTATCTCATTCATCCTATATGGTGCATTGCTCCATGTAAACAAGCACAAGCACAAATATTCAATATGCTGCAGTATGTAGCAGGCAGGTTTTAGACGTGGTGGCTTTTTTTTTATGCATTTCTTTGTTCTGCAGACAGCATTTGGATACTACTAATATATTGGGAATATAAATAAACTACCCTACCAAAGGGCACATCAAAATCTTTAGTGCTCATTTCCTTTTTTTTTTTGGTGTTATTTAGCAGAAAATGGGCAATGGCATGTACAAATGCATCAAAGCACAGAAGTAAAAGAATAAAATAATTGGGATTAATAATCACAATACTGATCAGTCTTTGTTCAAAATTTGGCTGAAAATGTGACTTTGCTATGATCTTTGAATGACCTCCTCGGGGTGTTTTGTAAAGAGGCAAAGCTGCCGCATGCTGAGCAAGGCCAGAAACCTCACTGCTTTCCTCGGTCTTCTTGCAGCTCTATTTATAAACCCTTTTTTGTTCTTCAGGTTGCGTATTTTGGAATGCACTGATGAAAATATTATTTATTCCAATAACATTTGTTTTATTTGACTAATCCTTTGTTTTTGTTCCAATTTTGAACATGAAGCTATTCTTGAGGAGATTTTGATGAGTTATGTGTAATACATGATCCGAAAGTACTTCTATAATATCACTGATTGTTTACATTTTTAAATAAGTTTGTCCCAACATTTGAGATTAACATCGTTAATTTGTATAGCGCCAACATTGCGCAGCACCGCACAATGGGGGTACAGAGAGCTGTAAATGACATACCAAATAAGGACAAACCGATACAAAAGGTAATGGGACCCTGCTGGTGAG
Organism: Ascaphus truei; assembly: GCF_040206685.1. NCBI lineage: Eukaryota > Metazoa > Chordata > Amphibia > Anura > Ascaphidae > Ascaphus > Ascaphus truei. The sequence goes on along the minus strand of NC_134485.1, from coordinate 418,730,751 downwards.
AGCTTACACTCAACATACCTATTAACATGGGACGTGCTGCAGGGCAGTTGCTCCTTTACCCCCTCGTTGTTGTATTGTTCTTCCATGTATTCTTTCTTGTATATTATATCTGTTGGGTGCTTAATAGACTGTTGGTTCTATTTCTATATAAATATACAATAATGGGTCGTGGTATGTAATGTATGTATGTATGTATGTATGTGTATAGATACATTTTGGTTTCTGTTCCTGCATTAGAAAAGGAAATGCCTTATGCATAAACCCAAAGCCATCATTCTTACAGAAACATGGCTAACCCCTAAAACCCCTGATGCAAATATCGCCATTCAGGGATACTCCATTTTTAGGAGAGATAGGTCAAAGAGAGGAGGAGGGGTGTTATTTTATATTGCAGACACATTACAATTTACACTGTTAAATTGCCCCCCAAGCCCCACCCTCTTTTGAAATTCTAGTTGGCAAAATCTGCCTCCCCTGTTCTAAGCCCATCTTGCTCGCTGGCATCTACCGCCCCTCTACAATCCCTGACTGATATCACCCAGTTTCTTGGCTCCATTTCCTCTCTGAATGAGAAGAGTGAGCTGCTAGTTCTTGGGGATTTCAACTTCAATTGGCTTGACCCTAAAAACCACAAAATCCAGATACAACTCAAGTCACTTAACCTATCACAACTAATTTCCCAACCCACATGGACAAACCTGAAATCGCATAACCATTCCTTGCTAGACTGGATTCTCTCCTCAAACCTCAGCAGAATCCAATCCTCTGGCATCCTTCCTGATATTTTCAGTGACCATGCAATAGTGTACTGTGTAAGGAAAATTAAACCGCCCCATTCAAGCCCTAAAGTTCTCCTCACTAGAACATTTAAAAACTTTAACCCACAACAGTTTCTGGATGACCTTACCAACTGCCCATGGCACAGAATCGATTTAATTCCCGACACTGATTCTGCGCTCGACTATTTCCATACCCGAGTTCTTAAAACTCAGCGATACCCATGCTTCACTACGCAAAATAAGGGTACGGGGGGCCCACCTTCCATGGGTTACAACTGACCTTATTGCACTCTACCAGCTCAGGGATACCTTGTGGAAAAGCTACAAAGTAAGTGGCACTACCAAGGATCTCAATCACTATCGATGCCTGTGGAACATGTGCACAAGGCAAACAAGACACGCAAAAGCACAATATTACTTTGACAATCTCCACCAAAATACATAAAACCCAGCTAACTTCTGGAAGGTTATCAACAATATATTCCAGCCTCCTAACCATCAACAACCAAGTAATATCACTAAGGGGGATATTACTCTGACAAACCCCACTGACATTGCAAATGCATTCAATGATTACTTTGTGGGGTGTGCCACTAACTTATTAGCGAAACGCAGCCCAAACCACAAACCTGAATCTCATCCTGGGAGTACCCACATAGCCCCACCCCCTCCTAACACTGCCCACAATTTTCAATTTGGCCCAGTATCTGAAGAGGAGTTACACAAGCGCTCCTCAAACTAAAACTAAGCAGCCAATGCGAATCTGACTTACTACAATCTAGGTTCCTACGACTTGGTGCCCCAGCCATTGCCAAACCAATTGCTTCCATAGTCAACTCTATCCTGTCTGCAGGCCATATCCCTAAGACCTGGAAAACTGCCAGAGTTGTCCCAATCTTCAAAAGTGGGGACAAAAACACTGTCTCAAACTACAGGCCAATCTCACTTCTCCCAATTCTATCCAAAATCATGGAAAAATGTGTCCACTCCCAATTAAGCGATTACTATACCAAGACAAATTTCCCTAGCCAATTCCAATCTGGCTTTCGTCCCAAACACTCCACCGTAACTACCCGCTAAAAGTTTGCAATGAAATCCAGTGTGGAATGGAACGGGGAGAACTCACTGGTGCAGTATTCCTAGATTTTGCAAAGGCTTTTGATACAGTTGATCATGCTATCCTGCTTAACAAACTCCAGAGCTCTGGAATAGGGAAGCATGCTTTAAACTGGTTTCAGTCCTACCTATCAGGAAGATCCCAACATGTGTCCATCTCAGGCTCTAACTCCAACCCCCTGGCTATCACCTATGGTGTCCCGCAAGGCTCTGTTCTGGGGCCCCTACTCTTCTCAGTGTTCATTAATGATCTTCCTACAGCTTGTAAGGGAGCCTCTATACACATGTATGCAGAGGACACAATCCTATATGCACACAGCCATAGCCTCTCTGACCTTCAACACATACTTCAGTCTGACTTTTTGAGTCTCGAAAACTGGATTTCCCAAAACAAACTGTTTTTAAACACTGACAAGACTGTAACAATGGTATTTGGGACCAAGACTACATTTTTAAAGCTTCCAGCGACTGAGCTCCTGATTTAGAACCAACGCTAACACCACCCTAAGGCCTTGGACATGCTTACCGCTGGCGTGCTGATGCGCGCTGAGGCTCAGGGAAAGCGGGTGCTTTCCCTGGCCTTGCAGTTGCTTGTCCTGCTCGCCGTAAGGGGGCGGGCCGGGGGGAGGGCACGTCACTGGTCGGGGGCGGGCCAGTGACGTCACAGAGCTGGTTCACCCTCATTGGGCGAACCGCTCACGTGACCGGCCTGTCGCGCCGGCAAGCGGGGGAATTTTAAATTCCCCTAAGACCTGCGCTTCCGCAAGCGCGCGGAAGCGCAGGTGAGCCCCTACTAAAGCCTCTCTAATTGCGGCTGTAGAGGCTCAGTGCTGAGCGGGAGCGCGCGTCAGCACGCTTCCGCCAGCAAGCGGTAAACATGGCCAAGGCCTAACCCCTGTCACTAGTTTTAAATACCTGGGCTTATGGTTTGACTCCCACTTAACATTCGGAATGCACATTGATACCCTGACAACCAAGACCTATGCCAAACTAGGGGTACTTTACAGGAACAAATCCTCCCTAAGTCTCCCGGTCAGAAAGCGTATCGCACAGCAGATACTAATGCCAATTATTGACTATGGAAACATAGTATATGGCTTGGCACCTCAAACCCATCTTAGCAAACTTGACACCCTCTACAATTCAATTTGTCATTCAGTTCTCCAATGCAACTACAACACACACCACTGCGAAATGCTCAATGAACTAGGTCATCACTCGAGTCTCTAGGCGCAAAGTTCACCTTTCCTGTCTTGCCTTTAAATTCTTTATGGGCATGCTACCCACCTATCTGAACAAGCTCCTCACCCCTACCACATGCAGCACTTATCATCTGAGATCAGACTCCAAAAGACTGTTCATGGTCCCAAGGCTCACCAAAGTATCCGCCGTTCCTCCTTCTCTTACCGTGCACCCCAAAACTGGAACAACCTACCAGATACTCTCACATCCACCGCCAGTTTAAGTTCTTTCAAAACTAAGGCTGTCTCACACTTTTTAATCTGGTCTGTAACTGTTTCATACGCCCATAATATATATTTTCTTTAACTGTGCATGCAATGTCTTGTATATAATGTATACCCTGTTCATTTATGTAACTGTATTTGTAACCATTTGTCTTAACTCTGTGCCCAGGACATACTTGAAAACGAGAGGTAACTCTCAATGTATTACTTCCTGGTAAAATATTTTATAAATAAATACATTTTGAGAGAAGGCTCTTGGCATTTCCTTTTTGTGACTTGCCAACATGGGAATATTTTTAAGCCCTTCCCCCAAATTAAAGAGATGTATTCAGCTAGACAATGAGAACTTATTTTACATTGCCTTACAGTCCAAAGGTATATTCTACATAATAATAAAAAAAAAACACTGAATCTGTAAATGAAAGTATGTGTTGAGCTTGTATGTCCAGTTAAATAGGAATATCATCAATTTGATCAGAGTGGTAAAAAGAGCCCCTAGTTTTCAAATATACATATGTAAGAGTGGAGGCTGATTCAGATATTGAAATCTGTCTTCCTCTCTTTTCGCCTTTGTCTCATTTTCTCCCAGCTGCTGTGTACGCGACTCTTCCTTCTAAGATTCTGATATCTGATTGTCTACAAATCATGTTCATTGTAGTTTCTTTGTGTGCCTTTTTGATAAACTACCCCCCCCCCTTTTTTTTTCTGTAGTTAACATTTGCTGTTGCCTTCATTTTTCCCAGCATACTGTAGTTCATGCAGCCCTATTCTTCATTAGTAAATGCTATTCCCAATTGCTGATGGTTTGCTGCTGCAGGGGCAGCATGCATTGAGGCCAACAGCTATGTTGTTAATAAGAATCAATGGTGCTTATTTATCAATGTCTCCTGGCTGCAAATCTGGTACAAAACTACTGCACCAGATCTATCAGCTTTCATACATCTCGTTGGTTTCATTGGGGGAGAAAAATCTTGATAAACTTGGTGCAGTTTTTTTGCTCTAGTTTTACAGCTGGAAGATTATGATCCCTAATGTGTTTCTGTGATGGATAACCTTAAAATGTGTTTTTTATTTATTTTTTATTTTTAAGATCATAGTTTATTTTTCATACAGAATTTTGCAGCCAGGTGTCTTGATTGATGAGGTATGATTTTTGGGATGCTAATGATTTCTTAACAACAATGTTGCCTAATTAAAAAGTTACTGGTAATGTTTCGGGTCTGAGCTAGTGTTCAGATCAAATCCCCTGATTAGCTTTACATTGCACTAAACTTAAAGCAGAAATCCTGCTTTTTAAAATTTTTTTTTAAAGCATTATAAGTTTGAAGCAGGGGGTCTTCGCCTTATAAAAATAAACGTTCTGCTGCTTTAATTTTGCACAGATCACGGTTTTAGGTTTTAACTGAAACACCACCGATCGGTCACTTCGCGCCATCGATTAAAACCGATAATAGGAAAGGAGGCTTCATTTCCGGTGTTTACGTTCCTCCTCATGGCAGCCTGTCCACAGTTAGGAGACATGGGGGCAGTATGGGAACTAAAAAATAGTGTATCGATACACCAAATTCAATATGAGTGCCAATTTTTTTCCATTGTTAACACTGAAACGTAATGAACATAGACAGACAGGCTGTACAGTACATGTTAGTTTTGTACCAGTCTCTGTACTTTTGCAACTATTCTTGCTATTGCCCATGTACTCCCATTTATGTGTGTTTGGATATTTTAGTTCTGCAAAGGAAAGTTGTCCAATCTACAGTATAAGACTTGCATTGTCTGAATATGAGCTCTTTAGCCGCTCATAACTAATGAAATCATAGTTTTTTGTGCTGATAGCAAAATAAGGTAGAAAACTAGTGTTGCCTGTTAATCATTCCTCTGATAGTCATTGTGGAGATGCGAATTGCTGACATGTGGATCACTGAATGTATGGTTCGTGTCTCATCTCACTCTTCCAGCTTTTAGGATTAGGTGAACAGAAACATAGGAAGCACACCTTCATTAAATAATACATATGCTGCAGCCTGGAAATAATACTTTTGGTGTTGGGATATATGTTTTCACATTATTTTAATCAAATTCAAATTAGTCCACCTGTCCTACAGCTGTAAGCTGGAGTGTCATTCTTTCCACTACATTTTGTTAACCTAAGTGCCAATCTTATTAGATAATATTTGTATGTATATTTTTATTTGTATAGTACCAACAATGTACACAGTGCTTTACAAAATAAACAATACAACTCCTCAGTGGGTTATAATTAGGGATTCCCATTTTAGGTTTTAACCAAACAGCACTGGTAAAACACCACTGATTGATAAATGGGGGGCGGGGGGAATGGGATGGGGATGGTGAGAGAATTAAACGCCAGAATCCCAATTCTTCTCAAGAACCTGTACTGCTATCATGCAATGTATGATTCAACACCATTTTATAATAAGTTAATTATTTCTCATGAAACTGGTTAGAAATTGAATTACCCACCTAGTTTTGAATTATACATTTATGTATTCAGAATGACAGGTGAAATTGGAAATTACATTCCCAAGAACTAACATCCCCCATGGCCATGCACACTAATCTCCAGCTGGCAGTAAGACTACTTCTGATTTTCTGGAAATAAAAGGCTCCTCCCTTTTTTTCTCAGGTGGTTTTTTTGTCCTGTAAGTAGTAGAATGTTTTCTGTCCAAGCGTCTTCCTTTGTGCCTTTTTGCAGTTACACAGCCACTTGACCGATTCACTCCTCCCAGAGTCCCCTGCCTTTTCGCTGCTGCAGCTCTTGGCCAAAGTTTCTCATTCACATTGATCTTGCCTTGTGCCATGCTTCACCTGGAAGGATGCAACTCTGAGGTACACTGTTGATGGCACCAGGAGGGCATGCTGCATTGTGTGGTGTTAGGTCCAATGCTATGAGAAGCCTACTGTACTGCACACAATTCATCAGCGTTGAGTCTGGTCAGTGTATCTCGATTACACTGATACAGGGTCCTGGGGATTTCAGGTAATTGGAGCTGCAGTTTCTCAAGGACCCTAGGGTGGAAGTAAAAAAAATGGCAGCCTGCATTTTTAAGGCTCAATTTCTGTCTGGCTGCTGTATTAAGCCCCCTAATACAATTTTCGGACATAAGGAGAGGACCCACTCGCCATGTTTCCAGTCAGGAATCTTCAGGGTTTTTTTTCTAATTTCAGATGTGTGGGTCCACTTATGGGTTTTACATTATCTTGAATGTATATGCAGTAAAGTACAAGAGGGTTCCAAAGGGGAACAGATTCTAGATCTCAATGGTTTTCCAACAATCATATTTGATTTAATTGGCTTTTTTGGGGGAAAAAAACTATTTAAGAAATGTTGATGTAGTCTTTCAGATGCCTCCTCCATCTCAGTAAAAGGGAATGTATTACAATCTTTTCATGGTAACTAAGCTGTCAGGATTATTCTCTTTTGGTCTTGGACCTCAAATGTGAACAAATACCTCAAAATATGAATCTCGGTCATACCATATTGGATGGTATTCGAACAATATTCTGTTCTGAGGAGACAAAAGACTGTGAGAATGGTAATATCCATTCAACAACAGCATGGTTGTCTTATAAACAAAGAAAAAAGCATTCTAGAACCTTCCCCAAAAATGTTATTAGGATGGACTTTAATACAAAGGTGGAAAAGGTCTATCTACCACAAAACAAGGCTCTCGAGCGTATCCCTGCTGCTAAACTCTGACTGTGTGAGCAATCTTGGTGTCGTCCTAGATTGTGGCTAGACACTTAAACATCATGCATCGGCTGTAATCAAATCCTCATTTTTTCACCTGAGGAACATATCAAAAGTTTAAGCACTTGATTCACCCAGAAGATCTCCCTACACTGGTTCATACGTTCATACCTTTTGTGTCTTCATGCCTGGATTATGGCAATGCATTTTACCTGGTGCTTCCGGAAACAAAGTTGCTGCAGCTGTTACAGAATGCTGTGGCCAAGTTAACAAACCAGGCCCTCTCTTGGCACTTTACACCTGTACTCTGTACTTGCTGCCTGTTAGATGGCGAATCTGTTTCATGATTGGCTTGCTGACTTACAAAGACCTGCATAATCAGGGTCCCAACTATCAGAAATAATTGGTTCCCTACACTGCCAATTGCTCACGTCGATCCACAGGTGAAGGACTCTTCAAAGTTCCCAGAATAGATCCCCATTAGTGTTGGAAGAAAATAGCATGTCCTTTTTTCCACTGTTGACTCATTGGGCGGCCATTGGAGATGATCTCCCTTGACAAAGCTCTAACGCGAAAGGGACGTTTGCTGGCGTCATATCATCGACGTCTCTGAGGCTATTCAGATACAAACCGCAACGGACGTCCCGTGTTGGAGCTCATGAACACCTCCATACAACTCTTTTTACTTGGGCGTTGGGAATCACTCCTATGGTCGCCCAATGCGGATTAGGTTAAGCCGATCTCCGTGGACGGGAAATACCCTTAAAAAAACTCTGCGCAGCAACAGGAACATCAGCTGATGATCCGTTTGGAGCTCCTGAGTGTTTCACAAACACCTTTTGACTTTGGGTGTCGAATCACTCCAAACGGCTGTTCAACGCAAATTAGGATAGCGCCATCTACTTTGCACACAAAACGGACTGGTCTATGGGATCAGGAAATACGCTTGCTTACTCTGCACAATATCGAGCTGTCTCCACTATATTCAACCGGCTCGAATACACCAAGTTACCACCTACTGCTCCCAGACATCAATAGAGCTCTATCTGAGAGGTGTGTGTGTGTGTGTGTGTGTGTGTGTGTGTGTGTACACTCTCTAATTTGTACAAATAACTAAGTATACTTTGCTCAGCCTCAGAATTATTTATACCACTGTGTACATTTTAACATTTGGATTGACTGAAATTTTTAGGTGATTGGTTAGACAGCCAATCCTTAAACTACTTGTTCTCGGTGACCCTCCCTTTTGTGTCCTTTAGAGTGTCCCTTTGTGTCCTTTAGAGTGCAAAGTGCCCTGAATAAATGTATATATTGTTTTTAAATCTACTTCCATATACGTATTCACATTCTAGAGGATGGGTCGATGTTCTATTCATATCATCTCCAGAATCGCAGAACTTAAACACTGATGGGTGTCCACTATGGGATTTCCCCATCCGACATAATACATACTTACTATAGTAGAAACACTTTAGAGTGCATGTAATTGGGGTCTTTGATTCTATCCCTCTTTGGATAGAACACTTTTCTCTCTGCTATATTTCCAAAAACAAACAGTGTTTTTAAAAACTGAAAAAACTGGTACTATTTTATTTGGCACCAAGGCCAACGTTCTAAAGCTACTAACAGAGCTGCAGATCAGAACCAAATCTCGCCATTCTAGCCCCTGTCACTAGAACCTTAATCAACTCTATTTTGTTAACACGCCATATCCCTAAGACATGGAAAACTGCCAGAGTTGTCACAATCTTCATAAGTGGGGATGAAAAAACGGTCTCAAACTACAATCCAATCTCTCTTCTCCCAATACTATCCAAACTCCATTGAAAAATGGGTCCACTCCCAATTAAGCGATTACTATACCATGACATTTCCTCAGCCAACTCCAATATGGCTTTCACCCAAAACACTCCACGGTAACTACCCTGTTAAAAGTTTGCAATGAGATCCAGTGTGGAATGGAAGTGGGACAACTTAATCTGGTGCAATATTACTAGATTTTGCAAATACTTTTTTGATGCTGTTGTTAATGTTATCTTGCAAGCTCTGGAATAGGGGAACACGCTTAAAAACTGATTTCACTGTTACCTATCGGGTAGATCCCAACATGTCTATAACTCCAACCCCTTGGATTTCACCTTTGTTTCTCCCACAAGGCTCTGTTCTGGGGCCCTTACTCTTTTCAGTCTTCATTAATGATCCACATACAGCTTGTAAGGGAGCTTCAATGCATATGTATGCGGATGACACAATCTTATATGCACACAGCCCTTGTCTCCCTTGAACATGTTCTTCAATTTGATTTTCCAAGACTTGACAACTTTTATTTCACAAAACAAACTGTTCTTAAACACTGACAAGACTGTAAAAATGGTATTTGGGACCAAGGCTACATTTCTAAAGCTATCAATGACGGAGCTACAGATCAGAACCAGCTCTTAACACCATTCTAGCCCCCGTCACTAGTTTTAAATATCTGGACATATGGTTTTTACTCCTGTTTAACTTTGGGGTTGCACATTGATACCCTGACATCTAAAACCTATGCCAAACCAGATGTATACTTTATAGGAATAAATCTTCCCTAAGCCAGCTGATCAAAGTGCATTGCACAGCAGATGCTAATGACAATTATAGACTATGGGGACATAGTATATGGTACAGCACCCCAAACTCACCTTGGCAAACTAGACACCCTCTACAACTCAATATGCCGCTTTGTCCTCCAATGTAAATACAACACACACCACTGAGAAATGCTCCAAGAACTAAATTGCCTATTCTTTTAGTCTAGACATGGTCTATTTTTACTATTTTGCCCTTCAAATACTTTCTGGGCAAGCTACCTGCCTATCTGAACAAGCTCCTCACACCTACCACACACACCACTTATCACTTGAGAGCTGACTCCCAAAGACTTCACAGTTCCAAGGTTCAACAAAGTATCCGCCGCTCCTTCTCTTACCGTGCACCTCACAACTGGAACCTATCAACTTATCTGATGATCTCAAACCTGCCACCAGTTTAAGTTCCTTCATGACTTCAGCTGTCTCACATTTTAATCTGGTCTGGGACAATTCCATAACAACATATATTATCTCTTACTGTCCATGAAATGTCTGAGCCAGGTTATATTATGGATCACTCTAACCTACAATGAATCCGGAGCTCGCCACATTCATATTGCCTGTCATATACATCAGGCTATTGGAACACAGCAAGTACTGATAAGGAGATGCTCAATAGGGGGGTGATATATAACTGCCGCTCGTTAACACTCATATTACATCAATCATATTCAGTATAGATATCCCTAACCATACCATCTGGCAAATTGTACTGTTTATACACCTTAGTGTGTGTGTGTATCCTGACGAAGAGTGGAGAACTCTTGAAATCTTGTCCTATGACATAAATTGTTAGTCCAAATAAAAAAGGTTTCACCTAATACTGGTGTGTGTGTGTGTGTGTGTGTCTATATATATATATAAAAAATCAAATGGTTAGTGCTATCTGCGGTGAATCTGATTGGTCCTCAGCCTCTGGCCAATCAGATTGGTGGGTCTGACGTCACCCAACTGCCACTCTCTTCCCCCTCGGCGCCACACACTCACCTCTCCCTCCGCTCACCTCTCCCTCCCTCCGCTCACCTCTCCCTCCCGGCGCTCCGCTCATCTCCATCCCCGGCGGGGGAACAAGCAGTGGCCAGGCAGGCTTCCTCGCGGCGCCTCAGATGGCGGCGCCCGGAAGGACCCCCTTCCTCCCTCGCGGCGCCTAAGATGGCGGCGCCCGGAAGGACCGACTTCCTCCCTCGCGGCGCCTAAGATAGTGGCACCCGGAAGGACCCCCTTCCACCCTCGCGGCACCGAGTGAGAAGATGGCGGCGCCCGGAAGTAGAGGTAGGTGTCACGTGTGTGTCGCTCTAGGTGACGTGTGTGTGTGTGTGTCACTGTGTGTGTGTGTGTGTGTCACTGTGTGTGTGTGTCACTGTGTGTGTGTGTGTGTGTCACTGTGTGTGTGTGTGTGTGTGTGTGTGACACTGTGTGTGTGTGTGTGTGTGTGTCGCCCCCCCTGCCTTTCACCACCCCCCCTGCCTTTCACGCCCCCCGCCTTTCACACCACCCCCCCCTGCCTTTCACGCCCCCCCGCCTTTCACGCCCCCCCGCCTTTCACGCCCCCCCGCCTTTCACGCCCCCCCCCGCCTTTCACGCCCCCCCCCGCCTTTCACGCCCCCCTGCCTTTCACGCCCCCCCTGCCTTTCACGCCCCCCCTGCCTTTCACGCCCCCCCTGCCTTTCACGCCCCCCCTGCCTTTCACGCCCCCCCCTGCCTTTCACGCCCCCCCCTGCCTTTCACGCCCCCCCCCTGCCTTTCACGCCCCCCCCTGCCTTTCACGCCCCCCCCCTGCCTTTCACGCCCCCCCCCTGCCTTTCACGCCCCCCCCCTGCCTTTCACGCCCCCCCTGCCTTTCACGCCCCCCCCTGCCTTTCACGCCCCCCCCCTGCCTTTCACGCCCCCCTCTGCCTTTCACGCCCCCCTCCTGCCTTTCACGCCCCCCTCCTGCCTTTCACGCCCCCTCCTGCCTTTCACGCCCCCCCCGCCTTTCACGCCCCCCCCCCCCCCTCCTGCCTTTCACTCCCCCTCCCTGCCTCCGGGTATATCAGCTAGTATATATATATGTGCAGTGGTCGACAAATCACCAAAAATTCTACTCGCCGAACAAAAAAAATCTGCTCGTCACCTAATACCACACGTGTGCTGCTTGGGCCAATAGGAGCTCGCCACGATGTTAAATCCACTCGCCCGGGGCGTGCAAATGTATAGGTTTGTCGAACACTGTATATGTGTGTATATATAGATATAGATATCTATATATATATATACACATATACAGTGTTCGACAAACCTATATATATATATCTCCAATTAGTCCTTCATTCACATTGGTTTATTTTGGCTTTACATTTTTGCACCTTTAATACTGGCGGTTGTTTGCCAGCACATCTACCTACCATTATATCACACGCCTAGTGTGGGACTCTATAGAACATATAGAGCACTGATAACTAACGTACATATCTGTGTATCACAATTTTGACGTGCATATTTCTGGGATTTAGAAATATGTCTTCATTATAGGGATCCTTGATAGGACTCAGTCTGGTACTTGGTGTCCTTTTTAGGCTTTAAAATGTTGTACATTTCTTATGTTTGTTTCTCTTTAGATTAACACGAGATCATTAAACTTTATACAGTATTGGTAGAGGTGGAGTGTTCACATTAGGGATTCTTTTCTCTGTTGTAAATGTTCACATTTTCTCATATGTAAAAACTAATCTACAACATCAATTTATTTTCTTAGTTATTGTGGTAACATTAAAAAAAAAAAACCTAACATTAAATTTGTAAAATCGTAATTCTGTATAAATAAGTGCTTTTACTCCAATATATGCTAGTATGTGCTAATGCAGCTATGCAAGGAGACACAATGGTTGCACGTTTTGTGTGGTGTGATGTCAGTAATTAATGCAAGAGTACTTAAAGGGCAAGTTGTGCCGGATTTTGCATTACTTCTATAGAAAATTCTTTGAAAATTGTATAAACATGGTTAGAGGAAACAGAGGGGTAAGCTGCCGCCAGTGCTCAAGGGCTAGAGCGTGGATAATATGTCCATTAATAATCAGAGACACATAGGTAAGGCACTTAATGAAATGACATGATAGAAAATCCAGCGGACAAATAAAGCAGGTTGGGGGGAGGGGTAATAACGGGTACCCTTAAGAATCGCCGACCATCCTGAATAGGAACAGCCTGGCTGATGCTATGACACCCTCGACCCACTCTGCCAATAAAGTACCTGCTGTCACGCTGTGTCCGTTGTGTCCCACTGCAGAGGAGATGATGCACCGGAATAGGTGCCTGAGACTGTGTGTGAAATCCACGTGCAACCAGCTGAGGTATCCGGAACAGCAAATAAGAAAGCGGTGCAATGAGGTACCCAGGTAAAACCAACACGCAGCTCTAACGGAAACGCGGCTATTTATTGAAGTAGATGGACAAACATCATCCAACTAGATAACCTCTGACGCGTTTCATCCCGCAAGGGACTTTGACAAAGTTACTTCAGTGCACCGCTTTTCTTGTTTGCTATAAACAGGGTTACACAGATCATTTAATGGAACAATGACTGTTATGGATGTAGTTGAGACATCAGGAAAAGATGAACAACAAGCAGATCTACGTTGTAGGTTGAGTGGGATTTGCTTACGAGTTCTTTACTTGAGACTGTGGGATTGATGTCATTTGGTGGTGACTACACACTTGGAGAAAAGAAAATAATTTCACAGTAATTACTACGGGAGCTTTACCAAAGGCAATCTAGAAAAAATAGATCTGTATTTTCTTTGTAGGAGACAGCCATGCATTATCATTTGACACCAGAAGGCTGAATTGCTCTGAGATTCATTACAAATTATCATGGCTGCTGCCAGTTATGTAACAGAGAAAATCCTCCCCCCCCCTGCTGCCTAAAACATTTGGTAGCAAAGATGGCTGGAACGCAAAGTGTTGCAAACAGCTTTTTGGGCGTAAAATGGGCACAGGGAAATCTCGTTTTAAATTGCTCTTGTGTGCGCCCTTGTACTAACCTGAAAAATCTCATATTGCGTCTTGACTTAAAAAAAAAATAATGTTTTTTTCTTTGGCGCACAGGTATGGATTGCGCTAGGCGTACATATGTTGGTGTTTTATGTAGTAAAAATGTTTGTGCTCCAAAAAACGAACTCTCTAGCATCCGCCAAGTTCCTCTTGGCATACATCCTAAGGCTTTTAATAGGGTTAGCACGGGGTGAAGTTGCGTAGTATCAACCTGAAAATGTATTTTGTGCAGCACAGATGTTTCATTATATAGGTTACTAAATATAATATTTTCACAATCCATTCTGGTTATATTCAGAGCTCCCTGAGATGTCCCATAGAATAGAGCAAGCCGGGTGAAGTCTTCTGGACATAAGGTACAGCAAGTTGCAGGTCCTTGTGGCTGTCATGAAGGCACATTAAAGCTGCAGTTCAGTCTTTTATATATATTTTTTTTTTTTTTACTTCAATAGTTTCATGTGGGCAATCTCTAATTACCTAAAGAACGGCATAGCTGCCGGTCAATTCGTTCTCCGTCTATTGATCGGCAAAGTTTGGCGACATCTTTAAATATGGGGAACTAGCTGAGAGACCCGGCGTTGCCCGTGAGTTAAATTTCCTGCTGCCTCCTCTCCCCCTATTTGTGTGCTCCCCCTCTCCCACCCCCCAGAGGGAAGGAGGGACAGTGGACAGGAGGGGCGGGGGGGACAGTGGACAGGAGGGAGGGGGGACAGGAGGGAGGGGGGGGGCAGTGGACAGGAGGGGGGGGGACACAGTGGACAGGAGGGGGGGGGGACAGAAGACAGGAGGGGGGGACAGTGGGAGGTGAGGTGAGTGACGGCTGGGGAGGGAGGTGAGGCCTAGCCTGAGGAAAGAGAGAGCGACATCTGGTGGGAGCAGCTGCAGGAGGAAGAGGGTCCTTCCGGAGGCTGCCTGGCCACTGCCTGTCCCCCCGCCGGGAGGGAGGGAAGTGAGTGCCGGGAGGGAGGTGTGTGTGTGTGTGTGTGTGTGTGTGTGTGTGTGTGTACACACACACACAGGGGTGAGAGTGTGAGATGAACTTACCAAGGACTCTGCAGGGCTTCTGTGGGGGTATGCTGTCAGTGCAAGTGTGTGACAGTGAAGTAGGTGTGTGTCAGTGATGTCAGTGTAAGTTTTGGCCAATGACAGTCGTGTGGGCGGTGTGTGTCACAGTGGGGCGTACCTCTTGGGCAATGACAGTCAGGGTGGCCACGGACCAATCACATTCACCGCAGCTAGTACCAACCTTTGATTTTATATATTAAGATGTAAATGGTTCCTATAGGAACAAGCATGCTTGTTAAAATAGAATACTAGAAAATCAGTCTTTCAAAGTAGTTTTTTTTTAAAACAGAAAATGCTAAAAGTATTATTTCTTACTACAGAATTAATTTATTAAAAAAAAACACAGATGCAGGATATTGCCTGAAATGCAGCTTTAAAGGTTCAAGACAAGCATTCATTTTATTTACTTGATTCAAATTGATTTATCAGCAGTGTTCAGCTTTTTTTTATCTTGTGTCGCATTTGCTTGTATACGGTTACATAAATGTTTAACTCCTTCGGTGCTTAAGGGATCTGCAACATCTTGTAATATTCTGACCCCTCTGGCAATTGGGTTAAAAGTGACATAGGACAATACTTCAATTTTCTTACATGCAGAGAACTTTAAAGGAGAAAGGGAAACAATTTACAAAGTGTTACCCAGCTATGAATGGCGAGCTTATTTAATAAGTCAGTCTAGCTAACAGGCTTGTTGCTAATGAATGTAAGAGCTTGTCAATGCTGGAATAACTAGCGGCTCCTTACATAGCTGATATTCAGGATGTGTTTGAGGATTTTTAAAGCTGAAGCAAGAAAAACGCACGTTACACCTGGATTCTAGTGCTAGTTTAATTTGGCAGCCATGCCATGGTGAGGAGTGTTTATTGTTGCATAAAGGCAAAATGCCATATGAAATTATACTGTGTTTTTCCAGAGACCATTTTCTTTGTAAAGGTAAACATCTTTTGGCAGCAGGACCATGTTATCACTGATGAAACAGTCACAAACAACCCTGACAACTACCCCATCTACTCTAAGCATAAGGGTAGGTCCCCCCGCAGGGACAGGGCCCGCTACCTACCTTGGCCATCGCGCGGCCAGATTTTTCTGAAGCCAGGAAAACTGTGTTGAGGACTTGTGACGGAGCGCTGGCCACGTCCCCGGCAGTTCAGCCAATGAGGGCGAACCTGCCGGGTGACGTCATGCCCCCCCCCCCCATCCCCCCGTCTTTCCCCCTGAAGCTCTGCACAGAACTGGAAAACGAGCTGCACGCGCCGCCAGCCTGGCAGGCGCTCGTGTAGCGCCGGGCCGTAGCCTTTTATTCATGTCACTGCTCCAGTTCTCTGAGCAATGGTCAGCAGCTGGGACCCATGAAATGGGCATGCCATTCTGGCAATGGCACAAAGACCCATTTCATCCTTAAAGTTGGTATATGTACGGTATATTTATCACGTTTGCGTGTGCTCCCCAAATAGCATGGACTAATTTTTAATTTTTTTATTATTTGTTGACAAAGAAGGCGTGTTTTTTTGTGAGCAGCGTCTGTGTGCGATGATGGCCATAAATAAATGAAAAGATGCAGTTCTGCAGACAGAAGGCATGGTACTGGGGTGGCCAACTCAGTCCTCCAAGGGCCACCAACAGGTCAGGTTTTAAGGCTATCCCTGCTTCAGTACAGGTGGCTCAATCTGTGCTAAAGCAGAGATCCCTAAAGCCTGACCTGTTGGTAGCCCTTGCAGACTGGAGGTGGCCACCCCTGACATAGTAGCATTTAGAGTGTAAGCTTCTTTTAGCAGGGACCTCGTTACCTATAGTTTGTTTTAAATTGTATGTATCGTCTGTCTTTTTGTTCTTGTATCTACCCCATATTATACTGCATTGTGACATAAAAGATCATTTAGTAAATAAATACATTTGTAAATGATCTAGGGAGGAACTCCATCCTTGTATCGGAATGAATGCCGTGGCAGTTGGAGCCATATTAGAAGAAACCGTCTTAAAGCGGAGCATACTCCAGCAGAGAATTTCCGCTCGCCTCACTGAAGCACTTTGACCCTGTTTTTCCTTGTTTCATGCCACATTGTGTTTTCGTGCACAATTTTAAGTGGGAGACCATATTAAATTATTTTGGGTGGAAATTAGATTGGAGCTAGATAAAACACCCTTTTTTTAAATTTGTTATTTTTTGCAGAGACTCGTCAAGTCAGATTTGGTGGGTATAATACACACAATACAAAACGGAACACATGTAATTACATGTTTTTATACTTGTAAGCTAAACCCACGTGTCCAGGAGGGAGAACTAGGGGTGAGGAGCCGGGTTGTTGGGCGTGTGAGTGGAAATGCCAAAGGAGAGAAGGAACAGATATCCTGAGCAGGGCTACTGGGCGTATAATGTGTGTGTGAGGGATTGTTCCTGTATGCTGCATTCAATTACCCACACAGGCTAGAGAGAACATTGTCACTTATAAATGTATTGTCTAGTTTGATCAAATTTAAACAGTCAAAATATAAATGTGTGACTTATCTACAAGCCATGAGACCCATATTTAAGGCACACATTTTTTTTTAAAGTCCTTAGATATCCCTTGCTACATTGATTTGGTTCATACATTATCTTTAAGCTCTACAGACAAATTCAGCAGTACTTGCCTGAGTCTGCTTTTATATAATTGCTTGTGTCATCAGGTACATGTAGCTGACTTACAGGTGCTTAACCAAGCACAATGAGGATTCTGCATTTTCTTGCTGCAGTAACCTTGAATACCCTCATGTGAAGTTTTAGTCTTTTTGCTTCTCTTAGGGAAAATGAACATACTTTAATCCAGTTCACTAAATTTATATGGTCTAGTAATATTGCTTGCTTGTATGTCGGTGTCCTGCGTCACGCACGTACGTACGTACGTACTGGAGAGAACTGAAACAGACTCCACCCCTCCCCCTCAGCCTGCTGCCGCTCAACAAAATTTTTGCTCATAAATATTCTGGTTGGCTCCTACGTTTTTAAAATGTCTTCCCCGGCTTCTAATTAAATAATAATAAAAAAAGCTCAATGTTATTAAATCTTTCTTGTGTTTATATCAGGGGTCTCCAAACTATAAGATTTTACCCGGCCTGCAGCAACTTGAAATATATATATTTTTGCTCATTATATATCATTTCCCAGTGTATGCATGGCATTCTTTCTTTGTAATTGTCACATTTCTCTCTTGTTCTGACTCATATGCTGATTACCCAAAAAAGATCCAAATAAAACTTATTCATTCATTTATAAAATATATAAAAATGATAAAAATATTTTTTCCCCCCTTAGGCCCATGAAAATGTATAGAATATATGATGTGTCCCTCATACTGAAACGTTTGGAGACCACTGGTTTATATAAACATTATCTAACTTACTCATAACTTTCTCATCGTTTGGAAATCGATGGAGTTGTGACGTGTGAAACAAAAAACCTCTTGCAAGACCAGAATACACACAACTGAACAATCTTGATTTACACTTTTAGCATTTGAAAATGCACAGACTGAAATGTTCAAGGGTCTGAGGAATATATGAAGGTGATCTATTTTGTTTTTGTAGCACGTCACATTGTGAAAAGATGAGACCTTTCCTGAGGCTAAAATTTTATCAAACTGTTAAGATGTAAAATGTTCTCTTTGCATTTAGCGCTCGGGATAGGTCATCCATGGGTTCCAAGAATAGACCAGGTAAAAAATTAAATGCACCACATTGCCTAATTAAACGGTCAATGAACTGTGAATATTGAGCAAACAAAGATAGACAAACTTAAAGGATTGTAAAACAGAATACATAATCTACTTGTCACGCAGGAGTTTATGTTTATTTTTTAAGGTTCAGCTTTCTTTCCATTTTTTAAAGCTATATTTTGAGTCTTTTTGTTTTTTTTGTAAAACATATATTTCATGACATCCAGGCCCCCGATGGTGGGAGCGTTTGGGACATCTGCCCCAGGCGCGGCCTTGGAAGGAGCACCCCCCCTCTCCCCTACAGTCTGAACCCGTAAATTAGTTCCGGCCCGAAGTCAGACCCATCTTCTGCTACCGGCAGCCTGGGTAGAGAGAGAGACAGAGGGGTACAGGAAAGACGCACAGACATGGGGGCAGAGAGAGAGAGAGAGAGATAGACAGAGACAGACAGAGACAGACAGAGACAGAAATGTCATGATTACCGTATGGGCTGGCCATGTGGACAAGATGACAACAGTCCCCCTGTCTTAGCTGCACCAGGCCCCCAAAGCCTTACTGTGGCTCTTCTTTTTTTTTTTTTCCAAACATTTTTATTACGGAATATACAGAATTACAAGCATATTACAAGCCATAACAACCTAATACAAAATTGATTTTTGAACATATTGGATAGGAAAGGGTATCGCCGAGAGAGGCGGGACCTCCGGGTCACGTAGTGGCCCAGTTAGAGAGAGGTCTGAAAAAGAGAGGGAAGAAAGAGGGTTGAGGGGGGGTGTTGTCGCCATCCCAGTTGTAGCGAACCTTCTATCTGTGAAGACAGCTGGGTTTTCCAACTAGATGTCGGTCGGGGTTGTTGGACTGGGTCAATGGCCCATCCAAGGTTCCCAGACCTTATAGTGCTCCTCAGTTTTGCGCTTGAGGAATGCTGTTAGTCTCTCCATCAACATTACTTCATTCACTCTTCTCTTAACCATCTGCTTGGAGGGGGTAGTGTCTTTTTCCAGGAGAACGCTACTGCACATCTCGCCGCTGTTAAAATGAAGGAGATTAATTTCCTAACTGGGCGGTCAATTTCCTCTTTTGGCCTGCCCAGTAGGTAGGTCAGTGGATCAGTGGGAACCGTGAGGCCGGTTACCTCTTGGATTAAAATTTGTATTGTGAGCCAGAAATTCTGAATTTTTTGGCATGTCCACCAGATGTGGGCCATGTCGCCTCTCTGTCCACAGCCTCTCCAGCATAGATCCGAGGCCAGGGGGTAGATTTGCTTTAATCTTACTTGGGTAAGATACCAGTGAAACATGATTTTGTAAATATTTTCTTTCGTTGTGGTACAAATGGAAGTTCCTGAAGCTGAGTCCCAAATATCTTCCCAATCCTCTTTGTCTATATCTATATTCAGTTCTGCCGCCCACTTGAGCATATGGTCATGTGTGGAGGGGCCTGCTGTTGTCTCCATTCCAGCGTATATTTTAGATATTAGACCTTTTTGATGCGCGCCAGTCTGGCACAGCATCTCAAAGTTTGTGAGGGGGGGGAATTCAAATTTTGGGGACATTTTTTGAAGAAAGTGCTAAATTTGGAGATATTTAAATGCGTCTAGTTCTGGCGCCTTCTATTTGGTGCGTAGATCTTGGTAGCTCAGCAGCCTTCCACAGCTCAGTAGGTCAGCGACTGCCCTGATCCCCCTTAATCTGAATTCAAACTGTTTTGGTTCACATCCTGGGGGAAACTTGGGATTGTTTTGGATCGGGGTAAGCTGTGATCCCGGAGAGGAGAGTTTGAACTTGGTTTTACATTTCAACCAGACCTCCCACGTGTGCCTCATCGCACGTAGCTGAAATTTGTGCGCCGATTTTATCACCTCTACCCGAACTCCAGAGGCAGGCCAGCAGAGAAGGCGTTTTAGCGTAGTGGGACTCTATATCTAGCCAACAATATTGGCCCGGGTCTGCGTCCCACACTACGGCTTGTCTCAGTTGGGCAGCTTGGTAATGTTTTAAAATGTCTGGCACCCCCAGGCCTCCTCTCTCCTTGAAGGACAGACCTAGCGACCCTGGGTCTTTTGCCCTTCCAAATAAAATTAAACAGTCTGTTCTAAATGTTTTTTAGTTCAGAGCCCGGGACATGAATCAGGAGTGTCTGGGAAAAAATATAACAATCTAGGGAGTATATTCATCTTTACCGAGATCATTCTCCCGATCCATGAGATCTGGTAACCTTCCCATTTATTTAAAACCAGAAACATAACATAAAACACAGACAAAGCTCAGTGCACATCCAGAAAAACTTATATACGGTACAGTGCCTAAATATACATGTATAAATAACTAATAAATAAAATGGTCTTTTAGTTTAACATTCTGGCCAAATTGTTGTAAGCCCCTGAGCCACTACATGGCAGACCACATCTCAAGGGTCCCTAACACTAATATAAATTCTTAATAACCTGTGCAATGCCAGGAAGAATGATTTATAATAAATCTGTCAATATTAGTTGCAAAAGTTCTAAGTCTGATTGAAGCTTTTATTAACCTGTACATCACCAGGAAAAGCACTCTATAATAGATTTGTCACAATCACACTGTAAGCAGGCAAGTTCCCCTGAGAGTGGGAGATGCCATGGAGTGAGCTTTTAACCATTTAAATGTGGGAGGGAGTGAGCTTCAATTAGGTAGGAGGTTGCCACCCTCCAATCAGCTAAGACTAGCTGAACAAGAATTGTAAAACATACAGAACACCTACAAGCTCATATTGAACCCCCAAAATACCCACAACATATATATAAGCATATAAGTTTCACAGAGGAGTGCTACTGAGCACTATTTTGGGGGTTCAATATGAGCTTGTAGGTGTTCTGTATGTAACCTTCCCATTTATCCAGATCTTTTTTTTATTTTTCCGAACAAAGTCGGATAGTTGTGTCGATATAGCGAGTTGTAGTTTCCTGATACATTCACTCCCAAATATTTAATGTAGGATGGACTCCATCTGTAATTGAAATTCAATTTGAGCAGTTTAGCTTCTGGCTCTGGTACATTTAGGTTTAGGGCTTCAGATTTATCGTTATTAATTTTATAGTCTGAGATTTTGCCAAAGTCCACCAGTTCTTTATGGAGATTGGGAAGGGATGTCTGGGGATGGGTTAAGGTTAGAATAATATCATCGGCAAATAACGAGATTTTATAATTTGTTTCGCCAATTAGTACGCCCTGGATGTTCACGCTATCGCGTATTTTGGCCGCTACGGGTTGGATAGTCAAAGTGAAGAGGAGTGGGGACGGGGCACCCCTGCCTTGTGCCGTTTTTCATTTCAAACTTTTTTGCTGTGCCTCCCGGGAGTTTGATCACCGCCGATGGGTTTTGGTAAAGTGCCCGGACACCCTCGAGAAACGAGTCTCTGAAGCCAAATTTCTGCATAGTTTTATCAAGAAAAAGCCAATTGATTCTGTCAAACGCCTTCTCTGCGTCTAAACTCAGAAGAACTGACTTGGTGTTTGTGAGGTTAATGTGATCTACTATGTTTATTATTTTGCGGGTGTTATCTGAGGCATGGCGGCCTGAGACAAATCCAACTTGGTCGATGTTTATGAGTCTGGGCAGGATAGGGTTTAATCTGTTTGCCAGTATTTTGCTGTATAGTTTGAGGTCATTGTTTTAACAAGGAAATTGGGCGGTAGCTCCCACATTGCATCGGGTCTCTGCCTTCCTTATGAATAATCGCAAGGTTAGCTAGGGACATCGATGCTGGTATAGGATTACCCTCCATAAAAGAATTAAACAGGTTCAGTAGGTGGACTGATAGGGTCAGGAGGAATCTCTTGTAGTACACATTGGTGAAGCCATCAGGGCCCGGGGCTTTAGTTATTTTTAATGCTTGTACTGCGTCTGCTAATTCTTCTTGTGTTATTTTCCCGTTAAGCATTTGGTTTTCCTCCTCTGTTAGGGTGGGAGGCTACAGTTATCAAGATAATTCGAGATTGCTACAGACGCTGATGCCCTTCCTTTCTCCTCTTGGGTTCTGAGATTGTACAATTTAGTGTAGAATTTAGTGAACTCATCCGCGATCTGTTTATCATTATATATTGTCTCGCCAGACCTATTCTTGATCGCAGTGATTTGGGATCTTTTTTGTACTCCCCTTAGCTTGCTAGCTAGAAGTCTGTCAGCCTTATTGCCCTTGTCATAGTATCTCTGGTTGGTCCATCTAAGGGCCTTTTCTACATCCTCCAATTGGATCTTTTTCAACTCATTCCTGGCAGCGGTCAGGGTTTTGTAAATTTTCCACGATGGGTTAATTTTGTGTTGCTGCTCCAGGTTTATAATTTTTTCTGTCAAGTCTTTAAGTAGTTTTACTTTAACCTTCTTTCTATGGGATGCAATGGAGATGAGATTACCCCTAATAGCTGCCTTATGGGCCTCCCAAAGTACCGCTGGGGATGTAACTGAACCTGAGTTGATACTAAAATATTCAGAAAGGGCTCTTCTAATTTCCCTCTCTATTTCCGGGTGATTCAATAGGGAATCATTTAGCTTCCAACTAAAGGTGCTTGACTTTACAAATGGAACAGAGAGAGTTAACATGATAGGGGCGTGATCCGACCATGTGATCGGGCCAACATCCGAATTTAGGGAGGCCTCCAGAACATTTTTGGTAGCCAGAAAGTAATCAATGCGAGAATAGGTCTGATGAGGTGAGGAGTAAAAAGTGTAGTCCCTTTTGGCCCTGATGCTGTGTTCTCCAGATGTCCACCAAAGAAAACTCCTTTATAATGGTCCTGAATTTCTTTCCGACCTTCTGGGACGATGCCACCTGTGAACGGTCCGGGGGAATCGACTTATCCTCACTAGGGTTTAGGGCCATATTTAGATCCCCCCCCCTACTATCATCGAGGACAGGTAGGCTGGTTCGATCTTGTCTAAGACCATTTTTAGAAACTCTATTTGGTTTTCGTTAGGCGCATACAGGTTGACCAGGGAGATCGCTGTGCCAGAAAGAGAGCCATATACCACAAGAAATCTACCCCCTGGGTTCGAAACCGTTTTGACATGATTGAATGGAGTTCCTTGGCGTATTAACACCGCGACTCCTCGTTTTTTACTACTAAATGAGTAGAAACTCATAGGGAATGTATTACTAAATGTTTTCCTGAAGAAATATTACATCTCCCCGTGTGTTTTTCATCTCTTGGAGGGCCAATTTCCGTTTTCTATTTTGTAGTCCTTTTACGTTAAGGGAGACAAATTTGATTGGCTTTTGACTAGCCATAATCATTGTGTTTAGTTAAGAGTCCTAGGACCTCTCTTTTCCCACTAGAGGGGCCTTGTATAGTTACTTTACTGGGTGGGTAGGAGTATAATTCTACGGCTGAGGAGACAGAGCTATAGTCCGCAGACTGGGGGGAGCGGGCGGAGGGGCAGTGGGAGGAGGAAAAGTTCTGCTGGGACAGTAACAGCAGATAAAGAGAAAGTAGAAATACGCCTGCCAAGAGGCCTCCAAAAAGTGTGGCTGGGATTAATTGCCAGCATTCGGGCTTAAGGCCCGGTGGGGGAAATCCAACAACGCGGGCACAGACGCGCGAGACCCGTCAACATATATACACACATAAACCATGCTCTTCCTTGTGTTAGGGCACCTGGGTGGAGTGAGTGGGGGTCATGAGGCAAGAAGGGTTTATTTATCTATGTAACTGGCATATGGTAGATCTTTATGTCTGATTGATTTTGACCTCTCTCCTGGTTACCGTGTACGTTTTGCTTAACTATAGCACACTTGGTACTGCCGGCATTGGACGTGGGATGTGGTCTTCTCCTATTTGGACACTGAGACACTAAATCCTTAGTAAAGGGGTGAGGGGGGAGGGAGGAAAAGGGGAGTGAAGGGGGGGAGAGCATTGATAATTTTAGGCACACTGGTGGTGTAGCTAGCGTAGGCTAGGTTGCTTATCTAAATAGTGTTTGCCTATAAAGCTACTGTGGCCCTTCTTTCATGTGCACAATAGGTACCAAGAAACTTCATACATTGCTTAAAGATGATTGTTCAAAATCCCTCTAGTTTTAGTTTCAGAGAACCAGCGTTATTCAGTTGCTTCCACCTTTTTTTTAAAGATGGAGTCCCACTAATAGTTTTATTAGGTTTTGTATTCTGTAATTTACATTAATTAAAAACATAAATATTGTTTTAAAGGCCTAAATATTTTTATTTTTTACGGTTGCCATTGAGTTTCTGAATGACTTTTTGTCAAACTTGTTTGCTCCATACTTGAGTTAAGGACATTAGAGTTAAAGACTCAACTTAATGTGTGAGGCCTCATTAAAAAGGGGCCAATGTCCAGAAGAAACGGGTGAAATGACAGGGAACTCCCCCCACTACCCTCATCTTAAACTTTAGGTTTACAATTGAAAGTTGTTTCTTTTATAGCGCTGAACACAAACTTTTGTTAGGCACAATGAACCCTCTTCTCCAAAGAGCATACAATATAGTTTTGGTACTTGAGGCTAAGGGAGATAATGACTTGCCTATTAGTAGCAGACCTTGCGCTAGGGTTATAACTGGGTTTGCCAATTTCAGGGGCGTAGTTACATAGTAGAAGAGGTTGGGAAAAAAAAAACAAACAAACAAAAAAAAAGATATGTCCAAGTTCAACCTGTGCTAAATTTAGACGACAGATACTTTATCCAATATCCGTACTTGCAGTATATTGATCCAGAGGAAGACAAACAAAAAAACCCCAGTAACATATCATCCATGGGGAAAAATGTAATTCCTTCCCGACTTCCAATATTTGGAGTCGGATTATTCCCTGGAACAACGTCCTTCCAATGTTTACTTATTTGGTATATCCCTGTATACCTTTGCTTTCTAAAAAGCTGTCCAACTTTTTTGTTTTTTAAAGATATCTATTGTATCTGCCATCACAGTCTCCATGGGTAATGAATTCCACATTTTAACTGCCCTTACTGTAAAGAACCCTTTCCTTTGTTGCTTGTGAAATCTCCTTTCCTCCAACCTTAAGGGATGACCCCATGCCCTTTGTACTGCCCTTGGGATGAATAGTTGTTTTGAAAGCTCCTTGTATTTGATTTTGTATATGGTTATCATATCCCCTCTTACACGACACAGTTGTCACCCTCTCCCCAATGGCAATGTATTCAGCTAGACTTCTCGAATGGAATCACATTATGTGCGTCCTAAGAGCATGAAACCAGCTCCTCTGAAATCCACTAACAGAAAGATAAATCTTTTGGCCTCAAGCTGTGAATGCTATATATACTCTGGTGTATGGGGAAAATTCTTATTTCACGGTCAGCAGTGTGCCAACATTGTAGTCTTTTTGAAGTGGTTCTACTGAACCGTAATTTTAAACCAGAAATGTGAGTCAGGAATTGTAAACTTGAATTTGCTGGTAGTGTCTAACACAGCTCGGAGAGTTTGTCTGCCAGCTCATGGTAGCAAATCTTAATAAGAGACTTGGTTAAAAGTAGAACATTTTGGGGGGTGAACGGAGACCATTTTTCAAACAATCTTGTTCCTCATCCTTTACATGTCCTTGATGATGGAAATCTAAGGGGCTGTGGGCACAATGCACATTTGATACACTTCAGTATGGTTCAGAAGACAAAAAGAGAATTATCATGGAAAATTCCACAAACTAGTGTGTGATTTTAAGACTGTTTATGCCCTATAGGAAGAGGTTTTTTTTTTTTTTTTAATGTTGTCAAAACTGCTCTCAATGTTTCTTCTAGTAAAATACTTCATTGTTCTTTTCAATGCTTTGAAACACTTAGAACTTTTGAATTGCACGTTGTGTGACTCTGCTCTGATTTTTTGTGAAAAGCTGGACTTTTTTCTTTGTGCATTACCCTCTGGCTTCCTGTTGTAGTTTTATTAGGTCGTCCTTTATCTGGCCTTTTTTTTTATTGCCCTACCAGCCCAGGCTGTGCATGCACAGTAGTCTATGTATCCGTCTGACTTCCAACATTCCCTGCCACATCCGCTGCCAAGATGTTTGACAGTATTACAGGCTTGGTGCCTTTTTGGAAAAGAGGACAACTGTTCCTACATAAGCTAAAGCATATTGCAAATATAGCTAAGTGGATTGGTGCACGATGCATAATGTGCTGTTTCTGTGACTGAGAAAGTTATGGCGCTGCTAATGATGGGGCTTCTATATTTGCCACGGAAAGGTTTGAAACAGAATCGTCTGCAAGTATTAAAATAATGTACAGTGGGGGTGGGGAGCGCGCACTGAGTGTAACTGGTGGAAAGTCAAATTCCCAGACCCCATTTTTATACAAAAAAATAGTTACTTAATTAAGTAATAATCCCAAAAGAACAGGGTATTACTAGCCAATAATGCCCTGGCTGGAAGAATTGAAGGCCCGAGGCGAAGCTGAGGGACTTTAACACAGCCAGGGCATTATTGGCCAGTAATGACCTGTTCTGAGGGGATTATTACTATTATAGGCTAAATGTAGGCTTTTTTTCATAAATAGGGAGAGGTGAGTGGTGCGGGGGGTGGAGGGGGTTGGGTGGGTGAAGGAGAGGGGGTGAGAGGTGGGGGGGACAATGATTTTAACTACAAACGAAATAATTACCTCAGCACAAGCTACAGTATACAAGTGGTGAAAGAAATATTACTTTGTTGCAAGCAACAAAGTTACTAGTTAGGACCCACCAGCTTCTGACAGCACTAGCAGCTGTGAGAGAGGCAGTAGAGTAGGTACAGCTGTGAGAGGGACTGCATACAGTATGCTGCTAGGAGAGGAGCGGAGATACAGCTGTGGGAGAGACTGCATACAGTATGCTGCTGTGTGAGGAGAGGAGCGGAGGTACAGCTGTGGGAGAGACTGCATACAGTATGCTGCTGTGTGAGGAGAGGAGCGGAGGTACAGCTGTGGGAGAGACTGCATACAGTATGCTGCTGTGTGAGGAGAGGAGCGGAGGTACAGCTGTGGGAGAGACTGCATACAGTATGCTGCTGTGTGAGGAGAGGAGCGGAGGTACAGCTGTGGGAGAGACTGCATACAGTATGTTGCTAGGAGCGGAGATACAGCTCTGAGAGAAACTGCATACAGTATGCTGCTAGGAGAGGAGCGGAGATACAGCTGTGGGAGAGACTGCATACAGTATGCTGCTGTGAGGAGAGGAGCAAAGGTACAGCTGTGAGAGAGACTGCATACTGTATGCTGCCGAGCTGTGTGAGGAGAAGAGCGGAGATACAGCTATGAGAGAGAGACTGCATACTGTATGCTGCCGAGCTGTGTGAGGAGAAGAGCGGACTGGTAACTGTTGTTAATTTCAACTTCTTAGTGTGCGCCCCATCATCTCTGAAAGCTGAATTGGCAAGTTGCCAAAAACTCCGGGCATTACTGATTGGTTAAAATTCCCGGCATTATTCAATCAGAACAAGGATTTCAATAATGCCTGGAATTTTACAGCTTTAGCATTATTGAAATCCCTGCTCTCTGATTTGGTTTAATTCCGGGCATTATTCATTCAGTAATGCCTGGAATTTTTGTCAGCTTAAATGTATTTAAATTTTTTTTGGCAGCTTAAAAGCCAATCAGCTTTTCCTTTTCTCAGAACAGCTCTGAGACAGGGCAGGGGATTGGTCAGGATGCAGGAACAGCTCTTGAGACAGGACAGGAGATTGGCCAGGAAGCAGCAGCCTGGCAGTGGCTCCTCCCCCTCCCTCCGGCAGTGTGTGGATATAGATAGCTGCAGTGTAAGTGTATATAGAGGTGCTTTAATGTGTTTACCATTTTATTTTAATTAAAAAAAAATCTATATAACTATACGAAAGTGTCTATTATTTATGAAAAAGGCCTACATTCAGCCTACAATAGTAATAATGCCCTGGCTGGTTTAAAGTCGCTCGGCTATAGCCCCTGCCTTCAACGCTTCCAGACGGGGCATTATTGGCCAGTAATGCCCTGTTCTTTGGAGATTAGAACTTAAATAATGTCACATTGTCTGTCTTGTTCTGTACCTATGTGCCTGGCTTCTGCATAGCGAACATAGTAAAGATAGGAACTTCCAGTGGAGTTCAACAGATTCCGACATTTGCCTAATAATTGAATTGCAGCTTTGATTGTTGTACTAACCTAGATGAACTCCCCTTTGAAGTGGGCTCTCCTTTCTCCACCGTTAGGCCCGTAATATACTGTGTGTGTGTGTGTGTGTGTGTGTGTGTGTGTGTGTGTGTGTGTGTGTGTGTGTAATTTATTATTAAAAAAAGACACGTTGGTGAATAAAATATTTCTTAACATTGTGTACACACACACACACACACACACACACACACACACACACACACACACACACACACACACACACACATTTCAGCGGCGGTAGATGCGCAAAATTCTTTATTTTCCTCATCTTCCCCCCCCTGTCGGCCGGTTCCACGCTCACTGCTGTGCGTGCGGCCCTATTACAGAAAGGCTGAGTAACCTCAGCCAACTACAACTGCCGCGCACGGCGCAGCAAGCACACACGGCGCAGCAAGCGCACCCTCTATAGAACAGCCCTTAGCCGTACCATTCTCTGTAAATAAAATGGCAAAATTTAATCATTCCTTGAGTCGTGTATCTAGTATTAAATGATTTAGACCAATTTCGATAAGTTAAAGAGAAGTTGGCAGAAATGAAGTTGTGCATTTTCAATGACCCTATAAGAACGGTCAGTCAAGGACAGCAGCGGAGCGCTTTAACCTGGCGATGGAATGATAACTACATGGATGTGCACAGCTACAGTCGCCAGTCAGAAATCTGTACCCAAGATGAGTCTGGGATTGCTTAGAGATTTGTGGAAGAAATCAATGCAGAGCTGTGTTGTGGTTTAGAGCAGGGGGGCGCAAACTTTTTTCCCTGCGCCCCCCTGCCGGCTGTCCCCTCACTCCCGCGCCCCCCCCCAACCCCAACTTACCCGCGCTCCGGCGTAATGACGTCACGTTGCCATAGCAACGTGACGTCACATGACCTCGCAGCGTCATTTTGACGCCGCGTTGCCATGGCGACGCAGGGAGGAAGCCGCCGGAGCCACGGTAAGTTAGGTTTACAGAGGCCCTGCAGCTCCCCCGGCACTTAATTTAAGTGCCTTCGGGAAGCGCGCGGGGCCTCTGTAAACCCCGCGCCCCCCGTCGGCATTGTCGCGCCCCCCCTGGGGGTCGCGCCCCACAGTTTGCGCACCGCTGGTTTAGAGAGTAAGATCTGGAGTGAGGGCACATATAATCCATGATCAGTGTTTCTACCTCTACGTTCGTTACCTTACACACACACACACACAAATAACATTGGCTTGTCTTGGCCATTAACCCCTATAGCCCACCAATTATGGTGCATCATTGATTTTTGTGTATAAGCACTAATGGATTCATTGGAGTAGAACGCCTTCTATCCTATGTAATCTATTAAGAGAGTCTAATTATTGTGAACGTAAACTTATAGCAATACATCAATTCCAACAAAATTGATAGTTGATATAAACAACTCTAAAATATATTCTTTACTTAATCACTTCAAATGTGAACAAGCTCTTGGCAGATCGATTTCTATACGTCCTTAAGATTGGCAAAGCCAGTTCAGATTTGAGTGATAAAATAAAAATACGTTTTATATTTCTTACAGAAACTACAGTTTCAGCTCAGATTTATCTACCGTTGTGATTACTTTACAGTATTATACCATTATTGTATGCAATAAATTGTTTGGTCAGGATTCTTAGATTATGGTTTCAGGTTCCGGCAGGAATGCGCAACTCCAGTCCTCAAGGGCCACCTGCACGCCGGGTATTGGGGATATCCCTGCTTCAGAACAGGTGTCTCGGTTATCGACTGAGCCGCAAATTGAGGCACCTGTGTTGGAGCAGGGATATCCCTAATACCTGGCCTGTTTGGTGGCCCTTGGGGACTGGAGTTGCCCACCCCTGAACCAAGGATTAATCTGGAACTCACTTCACATGAGCTGAATGCAGGTGTTTATATCCAGGTCCAATATTTTGTTAAATATGATATGCATATAAATGTGTTGATGAACTAAGCTAACTGGTCCTCCAATAGATTAACAATGTGTGTATATATTTGTATAATATGAATGCGCACCAATACATGCAGTATCCTCTTTTTATAATATGTCCTATTTTGTATTTTGTTTTAGAATCAGTGTGTGGGAGATCTTAAAGTGACTGCAGTTTGAAGTTCTTCAATTCAAGTAATATCTTCGTGTTAAGCTGCTTCTGAACCCTCTACATTCTGAGCATTCCCAGAAGGAAGGTAAAGGTTGTCAAAAAAGGTATGTTATTTACCTGATTTGTTTGTTTATTTTAATTGAAATTCTGTGTTCTGGAAAATGTATGTATGCAGCATACCTTTTAATTTTGATATGCATAGTTACAATAGCCTACATTAGCTTTTCATTTTGGAATTGCACCTTCTGGAATGGCCATGAAATAAACAGTAGAAAGCCAAATTGTGACAGTAAAGTCAGTGTAGTGCTCAACAGTTGGAGCTAGTTCCATCTGTAGAAAATATATGATTAAGTGACCAGATGAAGATGGAGTGTCCAAAGTATGACACTATAATTGAACTGGAAGGGATAAGTGTCTAGTGGAGTCCGCATGACATCCACAACTATGTACACTTCAATAAACACCCAACCATTATATGAATATATATAAGATGATGTCCGTTGTGTACAGGATATGTAATAAGGCACTGCGGCTCTTTACCTGTACACTCCATGGGGCACTCGCATCGTCTGTGGCGTGCAGTCCATCCGGTGTAGATTCAAAGTAGTAGTGGGTGTGGATAGAGCACAGCCGAAGAAATCCTGCTTCTGGTATCC
This sequence comes from Ascaphus truei, assembly GCF_040206685.1. Taxonomy (NCBI): domain Eukaryota; kingdom Metazoa; phylum Chordata; class Amphibia; order Anura; family Ascaphidae; genus Ascaphus; species Ascaphus truei. The sequence continues at coordinate 418,699,422 of NC_134485.1, read as the reverse complement.
AGAGAGGGGAAAATAGCCAGGCAACTCCAAACTGAATCCACACCCACTACTACTTTGAAAGCCAACTTGTGTTTGACTTTGCACAATAACTTTTCCATAGAGAACATATTTGGAAACACACTTCCGGGAACCGGTTACTGCAGTTGATAAGTGGAAGCAACTGCTCTATGCTCCCTACACAAAACATAATACATGGGCACATAAACTGTAGAACAGTGTACTCTGCCAAAAATAGACAGGGCGACGCTCAAGAAGAGGCCTAAAGGAACTGATACAGGAGGGACGGTAGCGGTGAAAATAAAGATGGATGTTTAGTTTCATTGCCTGAATCAATAATCGAATGTGGAGGCCAAAATAGGATAAATGAGTAATGATTTTTATTACCAAGCATATGCAAGGAGACCAAAATGAGGAAGTCTCAAAGGCTTGGTCTCAAGTATACAGTATATGCTTCTGTATCACAAACTTAAGAGCCAGATATACATTATGCAATCTTTATACAGTGTAATTAATGCAATGCCCATATAAAAAATATTGTTGACAAGATATATTTTTCTGCTTAGCATATATTTATTATAGCGACCCCTCCTAACTTTCCGTAATCTTATTTTGAGCCCTAAACTGCCTGGAAACCATCTTTTTCTTGCTAATCATTCTGTTTTCACTCCCCCATACCTCCTGGACACTCATTCTGCAAGCCTTGCATAAACAGATTAACCACTCGTTACCCGGGTCTAGTCGTCGCATACCACAATGTGTCTCAGAGACCCCATACCAATATTCCAACTCACAGAGACCCCCTCTCAGTGCATCCACAAGTTAAAAGGAGTTACAAAGTAAGTGTAAGGCCGAGTTTATAGTGGGGGTGACGGCGACCGCGTGACGTCAGCCGTTGCCATCCTAATGGATTCCTGCACTCTGGTGCAGGAGACCAGAGATCGCGACCGGGGGGGGGGGGGGGAGAGGGGGGAGGTTTATCGTGAGCGGTTCACCCTCTCACGTGCCTGTGATGTCACCCCTCGATTGCTGGAAATATCAAAATCTTCTGATTTTCAGCGACGGCTGACATCACACTGTCGCGGTCGCGCCCACTCTGAGCACCCGCGACGGACAGCATGTACTTGGTACGGCGCTGCGCAATGTCGCAGTCGTACTATAAACTCGGCCTAACATGGATCGAGAGACGAACAGTAGTCTTTTAACGTCAAGAAGAGATGGGCCTGTGAGCAGGAATTTGTAGGAGTCTTGTGACGACATGAGGGAAAGGGCTGAAATGTTGGCATCATTAACACCATGTTCAGCTGGAAACAAATAGCGCACGGGATTGGTAGACATGGTACTTTTGATTAATTGCGGATTCCAATGGTCGTTTCACATTTTCTTTCTTGCTCCACAGACACATGTACATAAAAATACATAATAAAATAAATGTGTCCTGTGTGTACATTTGGTTTTTTAAATGTTTTTCAACTTGTAAAGCCCGATTTCTTTACGTTGATGCTAGTACCTAGGGATAGATCGCAGCAATGTTCTGGTTATGACCTTATCCATTTTAATTATGATCCAATATAACATGCAGCTTGACGTGAGTTTGGGCAGGGTGTGAAACTGGAGTATGGGTAATGACTTATGTATGTTATTATGCTTTTCAGACATGTTGGTATATCTACCATTTTCATTTACCAATGTATTTTTGTATGAAAAACATGATTCTTTTTTGGGTAATGTGGTCTCTGTTCTCATGGAACGGTTTATTCCTGTTTAGTTTTAGCTGCTGTCAGTTACATAATTGTTCCTTTTAACACTTTTTCCAAGGCCAACAAAGACTAGTATTGTACCTTTCATGGAAAGCAAGAGGTTTAAATAAAGAGCCACCTGATTGCAAAGCAGCAACCCTACAGATAGCAACCTTTTTTGTTTTTACTTTGTTTAATCAAGGGGTTTCCTCGCTTAACTGGGGGGTCCTCCCATCTCCGAGGATTGTCCGGTTGGTGAGATGTCATTTTTGTTTTTGCTAGTACATGGAAGTAAAAGTTGTCCAATGATATTGCAGCTGTTTCTTGGGCCCCCGGAGAGAAGCCGACTCCAACCTATTGTCCTCCCAGGCAAGTATTCTTGTCCAGGAGATTAATTCAATCATTATGGCTCCAGATTCACGCAGTTGAGCTCCAAGGGAACACACACACACACACGTGTTTTTTTTCTTTTTCTTAAATGCTTGGTATTACTATGGTAACCAAATGCTCTGTAGGGCTTTGCAATATTTATGAACAAATTGTATGAGACTGTTGTGAAACCTTGTGTTTTATAGGCTCCAACATGAGAATTATTCATATGAAGTAGAAAATTAATGCAGAGTAAATGAGTACTTCAGTATTCGGTAATACCTTTTTTTAATTTGGACAAACAATAGATATTTTAAGAACAAGCTTTCGTGAGTTCTCCCCTCTTCCTCAGGTCAGCAATACTGATTTGCAAAAAGATTCCATGAGTTAAGCAGTAAATAAAAATACCCCTTGTGGTGCATGCATGTCTGACAGGTCTGCAACCCTGGATTTCCCCATGATCTCTAAGGCTAGGTCCCCGGTGCCTGCTGCAGGGACAAGAACCGCCCCTCAATGGGGCCGGGCCCACTAGCTCCCTTGGCTGCCGCACTGCACGACCAGTTTGTCCTGAAGACAGTCAAATTGTTTTCAGTACTGGTGACTTGGCAGGCGCGCGTGCAGCGCCGTAGCCTTGGGCTGAGGTCCCGCAGCATCCGACGGCGCGCGCAGTCGTGTGCGCCACTCACCTGCTCCTGACTGCCTCCCGAGTCCCTCGTCACTGCAAGGCTCACAACGCTCTGTGACGCGTCAGCCAGCAGGAGATGCAACAGGATTGTGTTCCCGTGCGGCGACGCGTCACGTGGTGTGGCAGGGAGCCAATCAGCGGGACCCTAGCCTCTGCCTCCGCCCCCTTTCCACTCTGCTACTCTCGTGTGTGTGTGTGTGTGTGTGTGTGTGTGTGTGTGTGTGTGTGTGTGTGTGTGTGTGTGTGTGTGTGTGTGTGTGTGTGTGTGTGTGTGTGTGTGTGTGTGTGTGTGTGTGTGTGTGTGTGTGTGTGTGTGTGATATTAATGAGGGAGTGTACATGGCACTTGATATTTAATCAGACTCATTCTGCAGCTCACTCGGCCTTCAAAAAACTTCTCCCTCATATCATCCTGAGCTTCACTAATCTCCAATCTCTACAGTCTCCCAGTTTATGGTCATCGCTACAGCAAACACATTACCCCCCCCCCCCCCCCGTCATGCCCATTCCCACCTGGCCCATTTTAGCCATGCCCCCGCCACAAAAAAAAAATGTTCCCTACGGACCGCCGATAGCGGTGAAGTGCCTTCCACGCGCTGCCCTTACGCAGTGCCGGCACGTGCATCGGGGCCTCAGCCTTAGCCAACAATGCTTTCCACTGCAGCCAGGGATTCTGGGTAATGACATGCAATTGAGCAATGTGTCACTCTTTACTTCTCATCCACTTTAACATGGACCCCTATGAGCTTATACCTTCTATATTACTCACCTTTTCAGCACAGCCTGGGTTGAAGAAGTGCATAGCCAGGAAACCTACTCACAGACAGTTGTTTTGACCTTTTTTGTTCAATGTTGTGTTTTTTTTATTTTTTTAAATTTTAATTTTTTTAAATTTTTTATTAATCTGTTAGACACAGATGTAAAAATAAAAACCAGCATAACAATCTTAAGTCAGATGATGTAAGAAAGGAATAGCAGAGAGAATGGTGAATAGAATAGAACCATGCAGGGAGGGAGAGGGGGTTAATTATTGTAGAGGCAGGAAGAAACATTACAAAAAAAGATGTGTGTAAGAAACCCCATATCCGCATTAAATCCCCATTTTTAGGGTCAAAGAGCATTATCTTTGAGTTCAAATGTTTTTCGTTCTTGCGTACTTTTTAAACATTCCTTTTTGATCTTTTTATTTTTTATTTTTAAATCATTTATGGAACTATCTGGCTGAGAAGTGGTGTCCACCTGGAGAGAGGAGGACTCTCGAAAGCTTGTTTTGTAATATCAATTGTTGGTTCAAATAAAAAAAAGGTATCACCCAATGCTGAAGTACTAATTTACTCTGCACTTTCACAACTGGACTAACACGGTATTTCTACTTAATAGAATATTAATGCAATTAATTTATTTTGCAAGTATTAAGGGCTCCCATGGGGTATAAATAATCTTTATTTTTATCTTGTCTGTCCGTGAGTAGGGTAAAAGGCTCTTAATTTCAATAACCCAGGCTGCGCTGAAAAGCTATGCTAGGCCTGTAAATATAGTGCGCGCGTGCCAATTATAATTGGCTGGATAAGCCAGCCGTTTCTATACTATTGATGCGCGGCCGTGAACGGTGGCGCGGCAGACCAGGGAAAGTACAAGAGAATTGTATTTTTGTGCTGTCGCCGTGACACGTGACGCTGTGAACCAATCACAGTGCGGCCTGCACTTTGACGCCCCCTAGCCGCGCGCGTTACCGCTCACCCTCTACACACGAAATGTCCGCGCCACATACACGCACCAGCGCGCACTATATTACAAGCCTAATACGGCAGGCATAAGCTTATGGAGCTCTATGTTAAAATGGGTGAGAAGTAAAGAGTGACACTGCTCATTTGCATGTCATTACCCAGAATCCCTGGCTGCAGTGTAAGCACTATATGCTAAGCAATAATGGGGAAAGACTGTTGCAGACCTGTCTGAGACATGCAAATGCACCACAAGTGGTATTTGTTGCTTTGTTGATAAAGTGTACAGCAAATACAATCACAAGGTTGATTACCTGGTAAAGAAGGGTGGGTAGGCGTATTGGTCCTGTCTTCAATTTAGTAAAATAACAGCGCGGGAGTAGGTGCTACGATACCTTTCATTGGACCAACAAGTAGTTATGTGACAAGCTTTCCAACTTCTCAGGGTTTTTCATCAGGTATGGCTGGAATTCAGAAACAGAATATTTATATACCGTTTTGCTACCTGATATTTGTGAGCTACTAATCTGAAGAGTGAATGAGGGTTCTGAGCAAATTCCGAAACACAGGGATTGAGGGTGCAGGGAGAGTGGAAGTGAGGGGGTACTTATATAAAATCTTCATATTCTTCCTGTAGACTGAAAATTGCCGAAAGTGCCCACAGTGGAATAAAACACCTTGGCCTTTGACTTTAATAATTCTTTATTGCTATCTGATTATGCACATGAGACTTTCTGTTACTAAAAAATAAGTTATAAACAAATTGAAATGTGAATGGTATACATGCAATTATGGTTTTCAGAGGTGTGTGTGTGTGTGTGTGTGTGTGTGTGTGTGTGTGTGTGTGTGTGTGTGTGTGTGTGTGTGTGTGTGTGTGTGTGTGTGTGTGTATTTAAGACGATACAATTTGCGCACACATGATTACTGAAGTACAGTATTGACTTTTTGTTGCTTCTCCCAATGTTATTGGTATCCAGCAAGATGTAGTGTTTCCATGTACGTGTTTAACATTTTGCATTTGAAGGCGATTTTAAAGGGCAATTATGGGTTAGCCGTGGTGATTAGCATATTGATTTTCAGGGAAGGCCATGTGCTTTTTTTGCCTGTAAAAATTATTTATATAATGGTATGCTTTATTAACCAGGTAATCATGATATTGTTGCATTTAGCATGTTGGTGCAGGAACTCAGATTACATACTGCTAGATATGTATGTGCTTTATTTAAAACGACCAAAAGCAATGGAATAAGACAAAGGCTTCCATGCTTGGCACATGCAAATATGTAATTTTAGGTCTGTTTTAATATAATTGTCTCATCCCAGAAAAAAAAAAGTAAAGTTGAATGTTAAGAAATCTAAATGTTCAATTTCTACCGCAAGGAAGTTGCTATAAGTGCGATTAGTTTACGCTTCTCACCATTCTCACCATTATCATGTGGCTGTTTGAGTTCTTTGGATACAAATGAGATGGGAAGTAGCTTTAGCTGGCTGGATTAAATATGCAATCCATGCCGTTTGTAATGAGGAGTTTTAATATACTGAGTAGCGTTTGATTTCTGTAGCAGGTTTAGCTTTCCTCCCCCGCAGTGCAAGATCTTTGGAACACTCCTGTTTTGTGACAATTTGTTGCCAATATTCCCCGTATGCATCTTTCAATTAAACGTTGCACATTGCATGCAGGCTGCAGCTCTGCAAAAACAAGGTTAAGTTCCTTTCTCATTTATTCATGTTTCTGCAATGATTTTATTTTAATTTTATTGCAACATTAAATCTGAAAGGATTGGATAATTCTACACCTATTGCTAAGGATCCTTAGCAATGTATTGTCTGCATCAAGAACACTTCCTTTATTATACACTGGTCATCAGACACAAAGCATTTTACAAAATGGATGCTTTAACAGAACCGATGTCAACACTCAGCACTGCTAGATCTTTACCCGCTGGTTAGTCAAGGTCCTTGGCTATGATTTAAGAACATGTCATTAAAGCCAAGTGTATGAATAAGGTGTATGACTGAATCATGAAATGGGAGAGAAATCAGACTACCAAATCCCAAGTATTTTATATGGTCAGTCTGCAGTTTAGTACAAAAAAAAAAAAGACACGGTCACTCGCAAGAGTAGCCTCACGGACGACTTGGCGTGGGAGACGTGAACAAGTTAATTATATTTGTAAGGCCTGACTAGACCACTCATTGCACTTCATCAACAAGCTGTTCCCTAATCCTACTTATTGTAGTTGCTGTTCCTCATGATACAATATATAGTTGCAATAAAAAGCACTCCTCTAAAGAGATGATGTACCATTTTAGCAGTTCCATCTTTAGAAGCATTGTAATTGTTAGCCCGAAAGCCTCACTCCAGCAGGCACAAGTATACTCAAATGTATAATACGTACTGAATCAGGGGCTGGTTTATTGTTAATAAACACACAATCCCAGCAAGCTCTAGCCCCAGAACCTTGTGTTTGTGTGTGTGTATACAAAGCGTGGCCAAATGTATACAACAAAAGGCAACGATACCCAATGCTACATCCAATGTGATAAAATACATAGTTATATACTTCAATGTTGGTATTCTCATGAGTAAGGGCCATTTAGTTCCACCCTTCGACCAAAGCGTTATAAGCCTGTAGCCACTTCACGGAATAACCAGTATGCAGGTCCTAACACTACCTGGGAAAACTCTAATTTTTACCCCTGCTGTGGAAAAAACCTGCTGCTTAAAGCTGCAGTTCAAACTCCCATTTTTTTTTTAACTTCAATAGTTTCATGTGGGCAATCTCTACTTGCCTAAAGAACGGCATAGCTGCCAGTCAATTCGTTCTCCGTCTATTGATCGGCAAAGTTTGGCGACATCTTTAAATATGGAGAATGTAAATGGTTGCTATAGGAACAAGCATGCTTGTTAAAATAGAATACAAGAAAATTGGTCTTTCAAAGTTGTTTTTTTTTAAAACAGAAAATGCTAAAAGTATTTTTTCTTACTACAGGACTGATTTATTAAAAAAAAAAAAAACACACATGTGGGATATTGCTTGAACTGCAGCTTTAAAATGTGGGGTGGGGTGAGCTTAAACCCTGGGAGGAGGGACCACTAACCGCCAAACAACTGATACCAGTTAATTAAAATTTTCAACTGGTATCAAATTATTAATTTTACTTTTCAACTGGTATCAGTTGTTTGGAGATTAGTGGTCCCTCCTCCCAGGGTTTACGCCCACCCCACCCCACTTCTTAAGTAGCAGGTTTTCCCATGTTCTTGTGCAGGACAGGTCCACTGAGGCCATTCTCCCTCCAGCAGAGGTAAATGAGTATATGTTTACATGTAGTGTTAGGACCTGCTTAGTGGTCATGCCGTGACGTGGCTGCAGGATTATAACGCTTTGGCCAAAGGGTTTAACTAAATGACCCTTACTCAGGAGAATACCAACATTGAAGTATTTAACTATGTATTTTGTCACATTGGATGTAGCATTGGGTATTTTTGTCTTTTGCTGGTTTATTGTACCTAACCGATGAAGGAATGCAGCTGTGATCAATATTCATTGAAAGCATAACAATCTGTCTTTGTGACAACAAAATGTAATTCATTTAATTTGTGACAGTAATTAAACTTTTAAAAATGCTCGTGAGCTCCACAATGCGATCAGGATGAAAATATGTCCCTAATGGTTTTTTGTCATTGGCAAAGTGGGTTAGCACTTTTTGGTTTTACAGCACCTTGTAGACCAGACATTTTCCCATGCACTTCCCTTCCATCTTGAACTAGCAAGAGTGCACCCTCATAAGGGCATCCTCAAGAATGTCTTCTTTACCAGCTTTATGTAACCCAGTATTATAGTTGTGTAGCAGCATGCAGGAAATCATATCATGCAAAGGCAGAGATCTCAGACTTCTGTGGACCATCTTCCTGAGCGTGTACATTTTGTTAATGTTATCTGTACTGGGGAGGCCCTGGAGCATAATTGCTGTTTGATCACTTGCTTAAGAATTGACAGTGCAATAAACTGTGACTGACTGGCTGATAAGGGGGGGGGGGAACAAAATGGGAATACAGCGTTTCATTCATTCATTGGCTCACTGAGGCCATTCTGATTTCTAAGGCCTCGGTCCCGCTGCGCTCGTTGGCGCGGGCGGCCACACGCGAGTTCCCCACCAGCAGGGGAATCCTCCCGAGCCGGTCCCCCCTGGCGGCCCAGCGCACTACACGCTGTGGCGCGTCAGCCGCTATGGGACACAAGAAAATGGTGATCCCTAGCGTTGACGCGTCACGTGGTGTGGCTGTGAGCCAATGGGGAGGGGAGGCTTCGGGAGGAGGAGAGGCTTCGGGGAGCGGGGAGGAGTGTGGAGTGAAACAGCGTGAGTGCCTGTCTGTGTGTGTGTGTGTGTGTGTGTGTGTGTGTGTGTGTGTGTGTGTGTGTGTGTGTGTGTGTGTGTGTGTATGAGTGCGTGAGTGCCTGCCTCTGTCTGTGTGTGTGTTACTTACCATCAGCAGCTCCAGCCCGAGTCCGTGGAGGGAGGGGGGGAGAGTAGCGCATCCCTCCGCTCAAGCCACGCCCCCCCTCCCTGTCAAACCTCCCACTCCCGCCCACCTCCCGCTCCCTACAGACCGCATATCGCGGTCTGTGTATGTCAGCGCACCGCCTGTCTGCAGTGCGGGCGCGCTGACTCTGGGAGCGGGGCCTTAGCCTTAGTGTGCTGTTATTCTCAGGAAAAGTGACATTTTCAGAGTCTTCACCAGCAAATGGTATGCTAACAGTACACAGGCCCTTTTATCTTTTGATTAACATTAACAAAAATGAACTTGTAAAAATATATGTGACTGAGGCTGATTGTGCAAGGCATTTCATGGGTATTGTATTCCTTTCTCTGTGTGGGTAATTTTGCAGTAACTCCCGAAAGCTGAAACACTAGGTGTCTTAATAGAAACTGTCAACTTGAATGTATCTTTGTGTTGTCCTTGGAACTATGCTTGACTTTCTTCCTGGCAATTCATCAAGTTAGTGCATCCATCTTCAAATGATTTATAGCTAGTGTACTAAGAATATTAGATAATAAAAGTTGCGCTAGCTATTTTTCTGTGGCGTAAGATTACTCTAAAAACTGTTAAGGGTTTTTTTTTATTTCAAGAGTATGGCTATAGAGCGAGAGGTATTGATATAGATATATACACACACACGCTCCACCGGAGAACAGACCGCACGCTTGCAGTCCCCACCACAGAGGCAGATCTATCCATCACCACCACTCTGCTCTCCAAGACCATGTGCATTGCGTAGCGATAGTTCATGCATTGGGAGGTGGGATCTTGGCGAGCGGTAAATGACCGCTCTGCCTCTGTGTATTGTACACGCGCGCACTCTCTCAGTTCTCCATACAAAATAGCTCCATGTGAACAAATCGGCGTGGGGCTAATATAAAGGGGCCCCAGGCCTGTTAAAGATGTCTCGTACCTAATATCTTCCCTCCTGTACTTTGAAACTTGTATTTGCAAGTTTTAATCGTATCCCTCCCCCTTCTATCCTCGAAGTCTAAGCTGTAGATATTAAGTTCCTTCTGTCTTCCTAGATGGATTCACCCAAGAGCTCTGAAGGGTAGACAGTCTGCCAGAATTTGACCCGCATAAGTCTAACTCTTCCTGTTTGTTTTTGGCCCGTTGGTTTATTCTTTCTATGATGGACCCTGTTCCATTTTTGTTATCGTTGTTTTCTTGCACACAGTCAATAACCCTTAACTATACAGGTCAAATTTGTGGTGTGTTATTTTGTTTTATTTTTGTTTTTATTGAACACTTCTGGAAAGCTTTTAGATGTTGTAACATGTATGTAATTGGGTGAAAACAGTAGGCAGGTGGGTGGCATGATGCAAGTTGGTGATTTTGGGTTTATTTTCACTTACTGTATGTCTTTGTGCTCTGGTTTTTGTGTTGGAACGTGGCAGAACTGTAGTCAAAATATATTTTTTGCAAATTTGTCTAAACATGAATTGCAATGTAATTTACCTTTTGTCTAGCTTTAAGGAAATGCTGACAGTGGGAGTACAAAACTTGAGGTTGGCTGAAGTAGATCCATAACCTGGAACACTGCACTAATGTATTTTCTTCCAACCTTTAGTTGCAGTACTGAATGTGTCTGTGATGTGTCATTAGATGTCTGTGAAGGTGTGTCATGTACGGCAAACCTGTGAGCACGTGACCTACACACGGGACAAGGGTTAATGCATAGCTCGCAAAGGTCCCTCAAATGAACAATATCTCTCCACAATCCGTCCCCATAAACCATCTGTCACGAACAGCACACAAGTGAGCACGTGACTTGGATATGCAGCCAGGGTTGATGCACACGGCTACTGTAGTGAACTCCCCTTTCTCTATCGCAAAGGTACTTCCAATGAGTTAATATTAACCCATTACTCAATTGCAATCATATCTATACGCTGCCACCACCAGAGAAATGCAAATAAAAGAGAGAATTAACACATCTGCCAGGGTCGCAGGTCCCTGTTTAAAAAAACTATGCACTTAATACACAAACAAATTTGTTGTAACAAAATGTCTGAAAATGTAAGTACTCTCTCCAAAGCGTGCCATCAGTTCATTCAGAGCCCAAAGCATTACTTACTAAATGTTTTAATACATATATAAATATACTGTGCTTCGATTAAAGAAAAAGGATTACAAGAACATACAATTACAATAAATGCAGGACAGTTTCCTAATATAAAAGGATAAAACACAAAACGGAAATCCCTATACACTACGTTACCATACAGTATGTCATAGGTTTTCTCTTAGAGGTCACTGCTGCAGGAAGATGAGATATCGCTTGTTTAGTCCAAACACACCTCTGTTGAAATCTGATTTTCATAATCTTTGCTAAGACTTCAGTACGATTTTCCCCCCATTGAAACCATATAAGGCCTCGGACATGGTGAGAAGAGCGCTGAGCAGCGCCGGCACTCATGCGCTCCTGCTCAAGCAGGAGCTTTTTAGTGTCCCTGCATGAGCGTCAGCGTGCGCGCTTGTAAATGCCATGTGGGGGACGGGGCTAGTGCGCCACGTCACGGCGCCGACGTCACGGACTGCCATTGGCTTTTGGCAGTCACGTGACGGGCCCTCCGCTTCCCTCAGCGGCAAAATTTAAACTTGCCTGTCTCCTGCGTTTCCAGAAGCCTCCGCACGCGTGCGGAAGCGGCTCCTAAAGCCGCGCTGATTACAGATGCAGGGGGTAAGTGCATCTGCTCAGCGCGGCTCAGCACGGTCTTTTTGACCATGGCCCTGGCCTAACGCATAAATCAGCTGCGAGATTGACCATTTTTATGAGTAAAAAAAAAACACTCCTTCCAAACGACTCAGTATATAACCGCACTCATAACTTCTCACCTCTAATACATAATATCCCATGAGATTATCATGACATGGTGTAATACACTTTTGAGGATTATTAAACTCTTAGTGCTTATCAGAAACTCTACTTCATTGGGAGTTTCCTTATGAAAGTGTCCTGATCGGCACGGTCACAATTAAATAAGTACAGGCATACCCCGCTTTAACATACGCAATGGGACCGGAGCATGTATGTAAAGTGAAAATGTACTTAAAGTGAAGCACTATTTTTTTTCCACTTTAAGATGCATGTACTGTACTGCAGACATCATATATATGCATAACTAATGTAAATAATGCATTTGTAACCAAAATAAATAAAGTAGGCTTTATAGAAAGAAAATCTTTAATGTCAGCTAATTTTTTCTTACTAGTGCCCCCACAAAATACATACCAAAAAAAACCATCCCTCTAAATACATGTAACCCCACCCCGCCAATACATATTAAAAATGCCCCCGCCAATACATATTAAAAATGCCCCCGCCAATACATTTTTAAAAGATCCCCCCCCCCCCCTATAAATATTTTTAAAAAATCAGGCCGCACGGGTAAAATCATATCTCCTCCAGCACCCCTCATATCACCCTCACCTGCATCTCCCTCATATCACCCCCCCCTGCATCTCCCTCATATCACCTCCCCCTGCATCTCCCTCATATCACCTCCCCTGCATCTCCCTCATATCACCTCCCCTGCATCTCCCTCATATCACCTCCCCCTGCATCTCCCTCATATCACCTCCCCCTGCATCTCCCTCATATCACCTCCCCCTGCATCTCCCTCATATCACCTCCCCCTGCATCTCCCTCATATCACCTCCCCCTGCATCTCCCTCATATCACCTCCCCCTGCATCTCCCTCATATCACCTCCCCCTGCATCTCCCTCATATCACCTCCCCCTGCATCTCCCTCATATCAACCCCCCCTGCATCTCCCTCATATCACTACCCTCATATCATCCCCCCCTGCATCTCCCTCATATCATTCCCCCTGCATCTCCCTCATATCACCCCCCCCCTGCATCTCCCTCATATCACCCCCCCTGCATCTCCCTCATATCACTTCCCACCTGCATCTCCCTCACATCACCCCCCACCTGCATGTACCTCACATCACCCCCCACTTGCATGTCCCTCACATCACCCCCCAACTGCATGTCCCTCACACATCACCCCCCACCTGCATGTACCTCACATCACCACCCACCTGCATGTCCCTTACATCACCCCCCACCTGCATGTCCCTCACACATCACCCACCACCTGCATGTCTCACATCCCCCCCCACCTGCATGTACCTCACATCACCCCCCACCTGCATGTCCCTCACACATCACCCCCCACCTGCATGTCTCACATCCCCCCCACCCACCTGCATGTACCTCACATCACCCCCCACCTGCATGTCCCTCACACATCACCCCCCACCTGCATGTCCCTCACACATCCCCCCCCCACCTGCATGTACCTCACATCACCCCCCACCTGCATGTCCCTCACACATCACCCCCCACATGCATGTCTCACATCCCCCCCACCCACCTGCATGTACCTCACATCACACCCCACCTGCATGTCCCTCACACATCACCCCCCACCTGCATGTCCCTCACACATCACCCCCCACCTGCATGTCCCTCACACATCCCCCCCACCTGCATGTACCTCACATCACCCCCCACTTGCATGTCCCTCACATCACCCCCCCCCCCGATGTCCCTCACATCACCCCCCCACCCCATGTCCCTCATATCACCCCCCCATGTCCCTCACATCACACCACCCCCTGCATGTCCCTCCTCCCTTTCTTTCCCTACCTCAAGCAGCGTGCAGGTTGCGGGCGGCAGAAGCATGGCAGTCAGAGGCGGCACACGCACGCTAGAGCGCGGCTCTGAGCGGGCTCGGGGGAGTGATCGGAAGAACCGAGGGGGGAGTAATCAGAAGAACCGGGGGGGGGGGCTCGGGGGAGTGATCGGAAGAACCGAGGGGGGGGGGGGGAGGGTAATCGGAAGAACCGGGGGGTGGGGGGGAGTGACGGGAAGAACCGGTGGGGGGGGGGGGGTGAACGGAATAGCCAGGGAGAGGGTAAGGTGACCGGAAGAGCCAGGGAAAGAGGGAGGGGGGCGGGGGGTGATCGGAATAGCCAGGGAGAGGGGAAGGTGATTGGAAGAGCCGGGGAACAGAAGAGCTGGGGGAGCCGGGGAACGGAAGGGCTGGGGGAGCCAGGTGAAGGAAGAGCCGGGGAGAGGAAGAGAGGGCACACCGCCACAGCACGCACACGCCGCCCCCTGGTGTCCGTACTCGCGAAGCACGCGTACGTACACAGGGGGTAAGGTGCAATTAAAAAAAAATGTACGTACTTGCGAGTGTACGTAAAGCGAGTGTATGTAAAACGGGGTATGCCTGTAAACCACTTTGTCTGAATAGTAATTCTTCTGTATGTGTCGTACAGATATGGCTTGGTCGTTAAAAAGCATTTAATTAAAATCACAATAATCTGGTATAATTTATAGAAACCTGTAATTTGGCAGTGGTTGTCACGGTAACTTGTGATAGGATATAATATACACCAAATAACTGGGTTGAACTGAACACGACTTAGATATAATAAAGAGAATGTATTTCTTAAAGAAGGTGAACACACAGGATAGTACAAATAACAGACTAGAAATACACTTGCTTAGGGATTGGGATGATGAAGTAATCAGGGAACAGGATTAGCAATTCAACAGCAATCAGGCATCAAGTAGTTGGTAAAAGGAAGACAAAGACTATAGGACTGTCACTGGTTTATATGTAATTCCAGCCCTATACCTTATCATTGAGTGTAGGTCATGGGAGAACAATTACCTGCACACAATCTCTAACGTGGGAACATTGATAACCCATGCCCCCCAGCTAGTTGGCACATGTGTACTTCTGGCTCTGGGGGTCTCATTTCTTTAGCCCCACACAAAAGTCAGGGCGCCTACATGTCTACCAGACCTAGATCTGGTCAGGAAACCCTTTGTCTGTAGGTGTGAATGATAGCACTTACAGACCACTCAAGCCCTGCGTTTCTCTGCCCTAATGTATAAAGCTAGAGTGACTGAGCCTTTGATCAGGGGGTCTGTTGCAGACAATGGGTCGTCCCCCTGAGCATTTACATTCCACAGATTCAGAAATCTTCGCGGGCTTTTGTCCCCGCTTCGAAATACAATATAGTTTTTAATATCAAGACATATTAAAATAATCCGTTCGGTTGGGCCGAGCGGGCTGAAACTTGCCAGTCCCTCATGCCGGAGGTGACTCTCCATGGTGGCCAAGATTCAGCTCGCTGCGACCTTCCAGGCCGGAGATACACAAATACAATTTAAAACCCTTATTACTTTAATGCAGGATTCTCCGCTCTAACAATAAATCTCTGCTTTTCACTCTCCCATTGAAATCAACGGGCTCCGCCGCTATAGGCTTTCAATGGAGCAACTCCGCCATTGAAGTCAATGGGCTCCGCCGCTATAAGCTTTCAATGGAGCAATTCCGCCATTGAAGTCTATAGGGAAAACCACTATTCCATACATTGGCCCATACTCCGTCTGGTTGGTCGGAGAGGGCTGGAAATGGCCATGCGGTCATGCCGGAACAGTGACTACATGTGACCCAAATCCCAGCCCTCTGGTCCTCTCAGAACCGGAGATATGGGCTTACACCTTTTATGATTTAGGACTTAGCCGTTTTCTCGCGCTGCTCTTCCCTCCGCCATTGGAGTCAATGGCGCGACCCTCTTGGCGAGCACGACCCTCTTGGCGAGCGCGACCCTTTACGGGGGTCCTTGATTCTCGGACCCGGTGGTGGTCGAGTGTGGGAGTTCCTAGGATCTAGGGGCAAAAATAATTTTATTCCTGGGTGCCCTAGAACCTTGGTTTCCCACGCCAATTGTGCTTGACCTTGAACTAGTATGATAAAAGCTCTTTTTCAGACATTATATCCGCTTCTGCGGTTTGCGGTTTGGATGGCTGCCAACCCGTTCCTGGAGGTCGGCGTCGAGGAATCCCCATTGAAATGAATGGCTCCATTGACTTACAATGGGGAACCGCCGCTCCTCCTCTCGGGCGCCACCTGGTGGTCTTCGATGGAAACGGGCCCAAACCGCCGGATTCGCCATAAGTTGCAATGGAGCTGCAATGGCGACCTATGGGAAACTGCAGAATGGAGCCTGAAAATGCGGGAACATGGAACAAAGGGTTATAATCACTTCCTAACTATTAACCCTTCTCCCGAACGGATCCCAGTGTGTGTGTGGTGCAGACACTGAAATGGTGACAATACATTATAACGGGAATACACATTTGGATGTTGTAGCAAGGTAAAAACCACATTCCTGGACCACAGTCCAGTTAACCCCTTGCCTCCCTGGTGAGGTCAGGGGGTGGCCATATGGGGTGGAACCCCTTTAATACCGGGCCAATCCCCCTCTCCATCTGCAGTGGTCTTTCACGCCCCACAAATGTAACCAGCTGAAGTGAAAAACAGAATGTAAGGTTTGTGAGTTTTTTTTGGGGGGGGGGTTTGTCAAGAACATGTCTACAGCAAAAACAAATTTCTTGGCTTGAATAGATTGTAAAGTTATAAAAGCTTTATAATTGTAATAGAATGTACGTATTGACTTGGTGTCATGATAATTACCTGGCAGTAACATTGTAGTTTTCTTTTCTGCCGCATTGTTATAGGGCGAACAGGACAGGCTTTTGGGATCTTGTTATTGCAGTTCTTCTCATGGTACTCGGCGCCTCCAGCTGTAGTGGGCTCCAGGGTATTCCGGAGATCAGTTCCCACCACTGCACACGTACTCCACTCTGCCCAGGAACTGACACTCAGGCAGGTGAAAAGTGAACAAGGATCTTTATTGTGCATCCTGATATACAGACACTGCAATTCTCCTACAGTGCTGTAAGGTCTTTGAAGTCCCACACTTCTAGAGGGTGCCTACCCTGGTAGTAGGGGTAATGATTCTTGATATTCCCCAGGCCTTCGCCTTGGGTGGGCCAACTCATCCTCGCAGTGGGAGAGACTGACAACCCTTGCTCTCTCCTCTCTCTCCAACGCAAGACTAACTAAATTTGGGATACTCCCTTGATCAGTGTTCAAAGGGGGCGGACTCATAGTCTAGACCTATACTGATAGGCCTACCCAGGCTATGAGTCACCACCTCACCCCTGTCCATCACAGAGGAGTCTGCAGGGGACGAAAGTCCACTGATTAACCTGTTACTGCCTTGAACTTACATGGGGCTTACGCAGCAGGGGGAAAGACGAGTAGAATGGACTTACCATGTTACACTTTTATTTTTTTTAAAATCTATCTTCACTATACTGTAATACAGGGAGTCTATTTTCACCTTGACCTTTTCACCCATTTCAACTATAATATTCCTTTTGGGCTCAGATTTTAAGAATAAAACAGTTTTAAAAAGTAAAAATTAACATGGCTAGTAAATCCCTCCCATTTTGTGACATCGCTGCACTTTAAAAGCAAGTTGGAATAAGCAGCAGGAGTTGTAAACACTACTGCAAGCTTTGGGTCTTTTTAAATATAACATGAAACCTACACCTGCTAGCAAACAATAAGCATGTTAATCTCTAAGTGCATGGAATAGAGCTCCCTTTGAAGACGGGTCATTGTTGGGGGACCTGCACCTGTAATCTAAATACATGTGTTGGAAGTGACAAAATGTGCTAAATAACTCTTCCACCCCCCCCCCCCCCACCATTAATTAATTTATTTTTTCCAGACCTAATTGATTGAGCAGACTGGTGATTTCCCTCAAATCTTGAGCATGCAGTTCATGACTATACCAGTCATCTCGGTATCCATGGGGCCACCGAACATATGGGGTTTGATGCCATGTTCACTTCCTGCTGTGCTTTGGTGCAAAATTATAGTAGTCTTTCCAGCAGCTGCTGCTTGTCTAATGTAGCGATGTGCAGCCAATATTCTGTTTTTAAAACCTTCCTTTCCCATTAATTGCTCACCACTCCTCTGTAGCTATATACTATTACAGTAAATAACATGTCCACAATGTTTCAGAAGAAAAGATCCTTCTGACAGATAAGTATTTGCATTTGAGCAGAGACTCGGTAATGTGTCAACCATGGTTTTATGGACTGTCGCTTATTGAATGTTGTACTTTATTATTCATTCCTGGTCACAATGCCATAGAAATCGCTACTGCATTCTTATAGACAAGTCCTCGGTTGTCATGTATTTATTTGTGTACTGTGTGAAGTCGATATTTGGCCTAAATCAGAAGGAAACCTTTAAATCTGAAATGAATGTAAATGATGGAAGTGGCAGGAAAGGAGTTAAGAGTTGAATCCCCTCACTCCCTTACAAGTATACACCAAAAACAAAATGTAATATAGTTTTTCTTAATACTGCAAGACCACGCTTCTCGGCGCCCTGCTTTTCGGCGTTACGGCGGTACCGAGAAGGGGGCCGCCATGCCTGCGCAGAACGGGGAAGTCCGAGGTCGAGCCTGCGCAGAACGGGTGGTTGCAGAGGGTGCGCATGGCAAGAAGGGGGAATTGGCTGTTTGCACATGCACACACGCCGAAAATCGCCGGTTCCGCTTTCCAACTATTTCCGCTTTGCGGCGCGCCCTTAGAAAGGAACCCACACGCATGCCCGGGGCCCTCCTGTACAGTATACCACTTTATTCCTCGCAGATTATGTCCCTTCTCCCTCCCCTGTGTTACAAAACACAAAATTATTCTTAACTATTAATCTACATTACCAGACCAGCTTCCACTACCTGAGCCAAAGTGCAGGCTGGGAACGCTATGCTGATTTGCCATTTTCTCTGATAATGTTGAGTTTTTCGCCAAATCCTTTAAAAAATTTTGTTTTAAAGTTATCAACATTAAACCAAAATACTTCTCTTTATTGCCCTGATTTCTTACTATGGTATATCATTGAGACGGGACTGAGTAAGGCGTGTAATATAGTACGCGTGCGCGTCAATTATAATTGGCTGTGTTCTATAGACGTTTGTATACTTGGGACGCGCACGGCCGTGAGCGGTAATGCGGCAGAGCAGGGAAAATGCAATAAAATTGTATTTTCGCACTGCTGCCACGCCGCAAACCAAACACAGCACGGCCTAACGCTGTGACGTCAGAGTAACGCGCACACCACGTGCACTTGCAACACTGGGCACGCCCACACGTGCATCCGCGAGGAGTATATTACAAGCCTTAGAAGTAACAGGTATTATGTTTTGTCTGCCCGAATATTGTCAGCAACGCACATTTTTGGTCCCATGACGAATGTAAACAACGTGAACCCCCAACATTCAAGGTTCTTTTACATGCGTTAATAATTACGTTTAAAGGTGTACTCCCCGCCCCCCCCCACTTACTTCCATTGCACTCCTGTATTCCCCTGCCCTCCTTTTCCCCTCTGCGCGCCTTTGACGTCCACCCTCCTTTGCACCTCTTCATCTATCTGCACTCCCTTGAGCCCCTTTGTATGTTTCTCATTAGCAAATAATGTTGCAGCTTTATTTGTCCTGTCTTCTTTGCGGTTTTTTCTCTCTCCTTTCCTGAGGAGTGATGGCTTCTGTCTCAGATTATTGAAGGGGGAAGGGATGAAGTTGGATGCACATCGGATTCAGAATGTAAATGTCTCCAAGCTGGCCCAGGGGATAGAGCAAAATGGTGTGCTCTGGCCATGCAGAAACCTTGTAGGGGACGGCACAATTTACAGTTTAGGCTATTTCAGCCAACATACGGTCCACACTTCCAACTACCTGTGCCTGGTACTGCATTAAAGCTATATCCACCTGTCAGTTGCCATGATGTCGAAGGGCAAGGGGCACCTCCACACCCCAAGTTCCTAGCATAAGCTGTTGTAGTTTGGTGTCCCCCTTACATCCCATAACTTATTTCTAACAATGGATCCCATCACAAATCCTAATGAACTTTCACTTTATCATAGGGAACAGGTGGAACAGTTCTTGTACTGCGTGGCCAAGTCACGGAATAACTAAACCATAGTTTTGTTTCTTCACTTTAAAAGCTATAACTGTGAGCCAGATTGGCACGTTACATTATAGGCGTTTTACAGACACAATCAGGCCGTGGTTTTCAACTTTGTTTTTCATGAAACACTGCTGAAGGAAACTGGTTCTTGGAGAAAAATGGAGCTTTAATATTTTATTAAAGCTTAATTAAAGATTATTTTTTTTTCTCCCATGTATCTAATAGAATAATATAGTTTTACTTTCATTTTATAATTGACCTGCAACATAGAAAGTTGTTCGTAAAACAAACCACAAGCTCTGCCACAGCAATAGTATTTCTATAAAGGATACGAGGGCTGGGGCTCTGTAAAATCACAAAGTCTCTTGTGCGGCAACTCTCCATTTATTTTGAAAGGCGACGCACCAAATTCATTTTAAAATACAAGTGTCGCCAATTATTTGTTTTGCATCTAAGAACTATGCTAAATAATCACTTTGCATGTATAGTTACAGTAAAAACTATTTATTTTTTACTTTCCAATGTGTGGAAACTTTCTACTAAACTTCGTGTGTACATCATTTCAGGACATGCCAGGGTTGGGATTGACTGCTTTAGAGCTTCCACAGTTGCAATACATTTTTGAAGGGTCTGCTGTTGTTGAACAGCTCTAACCTAAGATGTTTGGCAGTGAGAAAACAATAACATAAATGAAACAGTGAACTTGATACTTATACGGTATTATGAAATATTACATTTGATTCAAAACTGAAAAGCTACATTTAATTTCTGCTTTGTGAATCTCAATGAAGCATATGGGCTATTGGCTATATGCATATTTCTAATTTCTTGCAGTATATTGGCTAAGTGCGCGATACATTTTTTTTCTTTCATACACCAGTCACGTGCGTGTTAATCATATCATCATGTTTAGATTGATAAACAGAATCCTTTTATTTGTGTTTTATAACCGTATTGGAACGGTCCTTCAGAGCTGAACTGCACAATATTTTGCTCTGGGGGATCCCTTGGTTCCCGAGAGATGTACCTGTATAACTTTTTATTTCTTAAATGGGATTTAAATAGCCATCCAATCGGAAGCTGCAAATGATGACATAACCAGTTCTAAATCATGCTCTTTGCAGCTCCTGCAACCATATGTAATGGGGCATGACATCACTGCTTTCTATGGGACGACCCTGGCAGCCATCTTGATGAGGATTTTTTTCTGTTACCTGCAAATACAAAGGTCGATTTCCCGAGTACTGGGGAATTCCTGTAGCTGAGCACAGTGTGTGTGTGTGTGTGTGTGTGTGTGTGTGTGTGTGTCTTATTTGGTGGAGTCATTGCTTTAATATTGTAAAGGGGAAGCATTTTGCCAGCACAAATTGTTGCATTAAAAAAAAGCCAGATCTAATGCTTCAGCTTTGTGTGTTAAACCAATGCTTTAGCATTATTTTTATATACCCATAGTTGGTTTGTAAATGGAGACCTCAGTTGCTGCCATTTTTTGCTTCATTTTGGTCTGTAATACATTTAGTTGTTGAACAGTAGTGATCTGTTTCTTTTATTAATTATTTAGGTACATATACTGTAGATAAGTTTCCTTTGAAAACAATTGCAATTATATGTACTGTTGGGGTATCCCTGCTACACATGTCTAAATAAACCAGTATGAAACTACTTGTCTGAAAATGTAATATTGATTTTCTTTTTTCTTGCAATCCACAAATGGATGCCAAGTTTTTATAAATAGTCTCGTACATCCCTGAACACTTTTGGAATGGCTTTTTCTGCTTACATTTTGTCAAGTTAGCATTATTATGTATGTGGCTAATTGCCATACCATCTCTGCAATAAGAATAGTTATTGTTGTGTAAGCAGTGGAGCATGGTCTTTGGTTCAATAAGGAGGCACGCTGCTACCAGTATACCTTTCTAAGGGCTGTTATATAGTGGCCGCGCGCGGCACTTATAATTTGGCTGTGGTTAGTCAGCCTTTCTATAATGGTGCCGTGCGCGCGCACACGGTAGTGAACGTGGAGCCGGCCGACGGGGGAAGACAGGGAAAAGAAAGATTTTGCGTCTGCGTGTCTGTGTCTGTATGTGTTAAAGTTGAATAAATAAAAATTATTTTTATTGTGCAACATGTTTTTTTTATTTAAAAAATATTATTTAATACATTAACTCACACAA
This sequence comes from Ascaphus truei, assembly GCF_040206685.1. NCBI lineage: Eukaryota > Metazoa > Chordata > Amphibia > Anura > Ascaphidae > Ascaphus > Ascaphus truei. Next base: position 418,677,328 of record NC_134485.1, on the reverse strand, counting down.
TCTATATACACACAGTACCTTCGCTCACAGCATACACACAAAAAGCGTGCGTCACGTGCACAGGTGCCCGCACCTACTATAGGACAAGCCTAAAGTGGTGTTTTCCATCCTGCTGCTGAAAATGATTCGCTGTTAGTGATGGGTTATCCCTTGAGATTGGAGAAGATATTTCACCAGCAGCAAAGGAAAATGGTTCTTTACAGTATTTTGCGCACATTAAGTGGTTGAAAATGAGAGATCTCATAGTATTTCTTTTTCTGATAAAACGTAAATGATTGAAATAAAATAATTTTACTTCCCATGTTGACTGTGATGGCAGATACAATAGATATCTTTAAGAAAATGTTAGATATCTTGTTAGAAAGGTATACAGGGGTATGCCAAATGATACAGGGAGACATTTCATTGGCATTACTGGAGTCGGGAAGGAATTTAATTTTCCCCTTAGAAATAATTGCATAATGTTTCACTGTTTTCTTTGCTTTGTTTCTTTTTTTGGTGCGCCTTCCCCTGGATCAATATAAATACAAATATGGGATGAGTGGCTCTAGTCCAAATTTAACATAATTCGAACTAGGGCATATGTACAGTACTTGGCCCGAAATATAGTACGGCCTCGCACATAATACGCCCCATAAGTTTTGACGGTGTTCTACATGAAAAATAAAAGGTGCTTGGCTGCGCATATAATACGAGTACAGTTTTCGTAAGGACATTTTTAGGGGGGAAAACATAGCGCTATATGTGGGCCAATACGGTAAATGTTAACCTCCCAGGCCGGCTCTTAGGGAGTTCACATCCTTTTCTGTATTATCGGCTACTCTGGATTCATTACCTTATTCAGGGTGCAGGCTGGGCGTTGGTGAGCAATGATGGTCGCAAGGAACTTTATTCATTCAAACAGCAGCTTTATTATCTTTTAGACACTCGCATTCATTATATACAGTGCATTTTGTATATCCAATTGAGTGTACTTGTAGCTATAATACTTGTATGGCTTCCCTAGTGGACCCTATCTTGACCCACTAGGCAGGTGTGAGGCTTAATGCTTCTTGCTTTACTTCTAGGGTCCCTCTGCTCTATAGCACTGGTAGGTTGTGCTCTGTGTCAACTGGGCCTGGTACAGGCAGTCCTCAGTTATCTGACACAATGCGTTACTCAACATGGCGTTGGATAGCGAAACGTCTTAAAGCGAAACACGTTTTCCCATAGGAACACTGTTTAAATGAAAGGTTCCGTTCCTGAAGGCATTTTTAACACTAAAATACACCTAATATTTTATGCAGGCAATAAGATACGCAGCACACACATAAATTATATAGTGTATATACTGTATTATATATATAATATAACATAAATTATAATAATATAATATATTATATAGTATAATATAATATTATATATATATATTATATACACGTAAACAACTTTGCAAAGCGTTCTAAGAGTGTTGGATAAGCCGTTTTGGTGTTGTAAAAATGAACATAGGTATGCATTGCATAGCGTTGGATAAGCCATTCGTTGTAAAGCGAAGCGTTGTAAAACGAGGACTGCCTGTACTACTCTCTCTGTGATCAGCTTCCCCATCTTGGGGCAGCCTGCCACCACGTGGGTTCTCGATGAAAGACGGCTACGGACCCTCCGATATGGGCTGGTCCAACTATGCCTAGGGACTGTGGCTTGGGGAGCCCCCTCTGGGCATAGGCTATCTCTTTGTGAACCTTGCGAGTAATATGTGGTCATCACTGTGGGATGCTATTTAACAGGGTACTCTCCCTAACTAGAAAGCAATACAAGTGAATCCTTACCCTATTCTAAACATGGGAACGTATATACATTATTCACCGTGAGACCCCTCTTGTTCAACTCCTCCTGGGTTCTGAGTTCCAGAAGCTTCCCCTTTACTGTTTATTTCCCACCCTGATGTCACAGTCTCAGGGCCGAAGTGGGTGGGGCTTAACCTGCTGAGTCACCCCAGCATCATGTGATGGGCAAGGGGCGTTACTGTGTGGGGTCCACACAGTTAACCTATATGGCCCTAGTAATCCCAAAGGGGGTTACATATTTTTTCAACATCAACTATGTACCACTGTAACTTGCTAAGCATTGTACCTTGGCATATGCTTTTATTCTTGATCGGAAGAATAGTGTGGCCTTGTGCTTTTGACACTTGTAGAAAAACCTAATTCAAGCCACAATGGCCGATGCCTATGTCCATGGTGAAGCCACTTCAAATCAAGTTGCAAGCTCTTGGGGGCAGAGAACAATTTTACTATTAATTATTGTGCAACCATGTTAGCGTTGTGTAATACCGGAAGCACTAGATATATATATCTATATCTATATATCTTCACAAGTGTTTCATAATTCCTGACTTGCTAACTAGCCATTTCTAACAGGCATCTGTTTTAATCTCCTGAATGCATGTATATTGGAAGTGAATATCTTCTGAACTGGTGCACCCCAGATGGTAAGATGAATGATCCTGCATTGGCAGACTTTTTAGATGTAAATAAAATGATAAAACACTGCAAGGACTACTACTTTAAGAATGAGGTATTACAAGAGATTGCCCGCTTTTTGCAACTAATTTATTTATTTTGTTCTCAGAGTTGCTCCACAGAAACGTTTCACATAGGTCTGCAATGCACTAAGTAAAGGGCGTGCGGTAATTTCCCGGTGACTTGTATGTCAGCAAGACATGTCGAGTCTGTCATAAAAAAGTGTGTGCGCGCAAAAATCCACTTTTGTGCTTCCACTTCTCAGCCTGCACAGCTTGTGTAACCATATTGTACGGTATATTTAATATGATAACTGTAATTAGTAGCATTCTAAAATAGTAACATATCGTATAGAAAAGGATTGTATGCGTCCTGGTTTTGTTTATTGTAAAATGTTACTGATGTCATTGCCTGTTCACCTTTTTAACCCTTTTGGCTGCCCCAAGATGTACATCCGGGGGTCTGGCACTCCCAGGGGCACTCTGACATATTCTCTACGTCAGGGGTGAGCAAACCTTGGGGGCGCGATGTCTTTCGGGGGGGAGGACGGGCGCGGCGGTTGCAGAGGCCCCACACTCTACCCTATGGCATTTAAATTAAATGCCAGGGGGCCGTGCAAGGCCTCTGTAACTTCTCCTCCTACCTGTTTTGCGCCAACGCGTCGCCATGGTAAACCGACGGCAAATTACACAATGGGGTTACGTGACAGCGCCACCCCGTGATGTCATTAGACGCCGACGGGGGGGCGCAGGGAAAAAAGTTTGCGCACCCCTTCTTCATGCCTTTTGAGCTGTAATTTTCTAGGGTAGATAGTGTTGTGCGCTCCAATGGAGCACAGGGCGTGCGTGATCTGTACTGCTGGGAAATGGAAGAGGGTCCGTTTCTGGGATAAGGGTCAATGTGCTAATGGGACAGCTCCTATCACGGTTTGCTGGAGGGGCTGTGGCATAAGCATCTTTGTATGAGGCACTAAGCACTTCATGTTCTTAAAGCTTCTATGCTTTTTTTTTTTTTCTGGTACTGATGATCCGCCGTTCTGGCTTTCCTGGCCCTGGGGGCCATTTTGTCTCGTTAAGACCTTCAGTATCTGAGATCCAAAAGGTCAGGGGACTGTGAATTGGTTCATACAATGTACAGTTTATATGTTGTAACAAGCCGTTCCCTTTGTGTACTAACATGTCTGTCACTTTGAGAACACTGCAATCCATTCAGGGAGCTGAGATGTCTGTTACAAACTACAAAGGTGTTTATTGTACAAGCCCGAGTAACTGTCCCTTTAACAGCAATGCAATAATGCAAGCATGGCAATAAAACCTTGCCTTTTTGACACTTGCTAAGCAAAAAAATATTCTTCTCTTCAATGGTAGGGAACTGCTTCCTGTATCTTTATAAACAAAATACATCCACACATTAAACTTGGAATCCTGTTTTCCCAGCAAGCAAATAACTCTGCTTTTCAGGGTTTTCTCTTCCTTCTCTTCCCTGCAGCCAGGAAAGAGCGGGAGCCCTCTGTTCTCAGCCCTTTCTAACTCTGTAATTCACAGGTGTACTGAGATGAAGCGGGTCTCGGCCTGAACCAGTCACTTGCAAAACCAGTGCTGCATTACAGAAAAGTAGCACTTCCACGATATAGATATATATATTTTTCTCTTCAGTTTTTTTTCCTTAATTTAATTAGAAGATCGTAAATAGTCTGTAACAAAAGATGTATATATCATGTATTATTTCGGTTGTTGTGTTATTTACAAATAGGAACGCGAGCATAAAATTAACCTGGTGTTAATCACACTGTAAACATAATAACAAAAGACAAGTTTCAAATGATAGAGGTGATGTGCTTGCGGACTACTGCACCTACATTAGACTGATCTATATTCATCGAAGAAAAACATGAATGGTTTGCCAGGTGGCACATTTTCAATCCTTATACCAGGTGTGGCCAATGCCAGTCTTCAATGGCTACCAATAAGTCAGGTTTTCAGGATATCCCTGCTTCAGCACAGGTGGCTGTCGAAGCAGGGATATCCTGAAAACCCGACCAGTTAGTGGCCCTTGAACTGGAGTTGGCCACGTCTGTCTTATACTCTACTGTCAAAATGTTTATCGGTGTAAGCGGGGTGGTTTTCATCCCTCCCCTAGTGACGCGGGCGGCCACACTAGGTTTCTGACCCAGCCACCTAATAATATTCTATTTATATTGAAAACTATGCATTCCCCTGGATGCACGTGCATTGGTTATTCACAAAACCTGGTGTGGCCGTGCGTCCCGAGGAGAGGTTTGAAATAATAGCTTGCCTGTGGCAAATAGACGCCAAAGGGAAAATTCTGCTGCACAATTTAGAAGGCCTTCCTAATTGTGTTTTTATGGCCTAAAGCTAGGAAAGAGACATGTCACTTGTATTTAAAACAAAGATGTTGATTTTTTTTTTCTCTCTCTGCCTCGGGACATTTTTCCTTTTTTTTATTTCTTTTTTTTATTCTTTTGATCGCAATACTTCCCGTCTCGTGTCCTTTCACAGGGTTTCCATTTGCTTCATTGGTCATATAACTTTCCTTTCAAAACCGTGGTTTCATTGAGAGCTGAAAATAGTGGTGTTTGGCACAGGAGGCAGATGGCACAGGAGGCAGATGCGGTTCCCACCCTGTAAAATGGGGAAACTGCTCCTTTAAAGCTGCAGACCAAGCAATATACTATATGTGTTTTTTTTTTAAATAATAAATATATTCTGTACTATGAGAAAAGACTTGCAGCATTTTTTTAACAACTCCATTCATTTTAATGTATTATAAAGTAACAAGCATTTTTTGTTTCTATAGCAACCATTTACAAAGTCGCATACATCCCCTTCCTCTTCTGAAACATTCTCTGACCCACCCCTTTTTGAACCCTGCCCTCTGTCTAGCAGTGTACCAATTTTATCTTGTGACTGCCTGGTCACATGATCTTCCTTCCCCACAGAATTTTGTCATATTAATATGCAAATTATGCCCTCCACTGACTGCAGAATACTCCTCTGCAGCCATTTAGTGAACCACCGAGCAAAATCTTCGCCCATCGATCGGCAACTTCGCTAATTACTTATTGTGTGGATTGTATTGATGCACATATTAAAGGTGGGGGTTTTTTTTTTTTTTAAATGGCAGCTTTTGACGGCTGCTTTAATGCTATTATCCTACATAGGACACAGTTTAACTAATCCGAATGATTTAACCATTTTAAAAGCCTAGTTCAATGTCTATCCTAACTAAATGTTTGCTTTATTGCCTTTTGCTTTATTGCCTTTATCTGTCTCATCGCTTCCTTCATCCAGTTTTTCTTTCTGGAATGGCCTTACAATTGTGCAGACATTTGAATACCTTATTGTTGGAATGATTAAAATTATACGAATAATCACTTCTGCATTCGGGCTCAAGTAATGTAAATACGTTTTTTATATACATATATTTTTAAATTCTTCTTGCCTGATTTTAGTTTACTTTAATCTATTCATCTGCTCATCACTGTTCATATTTGTTCCATCCGGGTATAATACATTTTGGCCGGTGGAAAATAAGTTTTTAATAGGTAGAATTCCTGGTAAAAATGAAACACAGATGTTTGATACGTTTTTATTGTTTTAGACAAGCATTGTATTAATAGTTTCTGACCAGTTCAAAGAAATGTTCTGAATATAGCCGTGTAATGGGATTTTTACATGCCTAAAAATATCCTCCTTTTAAAGCTGCAGTTCAGTCAATATCCTGCATGTGTGGGTTTTTTTAATAAATCAGTTCTGTAGTAAGAAAAAATACTTTTAGCATTTTCTGTTTTAAAAAAAATAACGTTGAAAGACCAATTTTCTTGTATTCTATTTTAACAGCCATTTGCTAAGGCACTGCCCCTTCATGTCCTGTCACAAGCCCTGGCACACCCCTTTGTCAGCCCTGCCCTCCCTCTAGCACATGTCAGTGCATAAATGCTCATGAATATTCATGAGCTTCCACTGACAGACAAGCAGATTATAAACAAATCCCAGCTTTTAATATGTCACCAAATTTCGACCTATCAATACATGGAGAACGAATTGACCTGCAGCTATACAGTTCTTTAGCTAATTAGAGATTGCACACATAAAACTATTGAAGTAAAAAAATAAATGTAAAAAAAAAAAAGACTGAACTGCAGCTTTAACTTCATTTTTTTTTTAAATCAAAAGGTTTGTGTTGCATAAAAATAGATTTGTTTCTAATTGTACACTAACTATTTCCATGTCTTAACTTGGGGAAAACATTGTAATATTCAGACAAAAACAGAAAGTCCAGCGCATCATACAAAATGATACAACATATAGTGCAATATTCTGGTTCTCTCTGTCCAGCTGCACAATCGCTCCAAAGCACAACATGGCCGTACAGTATTTTAAAACATTTCTTAACCTTTGTTCCCACAATGCAAAAAGGCTTTGTGCTGTACAAATAAGGACCGTTACAGTAGTAGTAATCCCACACAATTTAATGTTGTTGTTTTTTTTTTTTAACATGGATGGAAACAGGAGGGTGGTGGGGCCCTGCCGTTCAACCTGCTCTGTTCTCCGCTCCTGGGATCCTTCGTTACGAGATACTTGGTATTTTTAATTTTTCCTCCTGTCATCCAATTGTGTCTCTCTCCCCCACTCCTCTCTCCCCCTCTCCCTCTCTCCCCCTTTCCCTCTCTCCCCCTCTCCCCTCTCCTTTTTTAATTTCAATCTATAGTTGCCATTTTCTAATTCCAAGATATTTTCTGATATTTTTGTAGAAAAAAAAAATCCTCTTCTTTACTTAGCACACACACACACACACACACACACACACACACACACACACACACACACACACACACACACACACACACACACACACACACACCTACCCCCTTGGCATTGCTAATGCTTGCTTTGTGGGACCACACTAAAGGGGGCTGTTACTGTTATTTTTTCCCCCCCCAACGACGCCCCTTTTAACCCTTTGAGGGCTGGAGACACCATGTCGCCATTTTATCATGATCGAGGCATTCCTCTGCCGGCCAGATCGCGGTATCCTCTAGAAAACGAGCTGAAAGCCCACCATGTCATGTTGCCCCAGGAGTGCCAGAACCCATGACGTAGGGAATGTGCCTCATGGGGCACCCAAATGGTTAAATACAAGTGCTGAGCAGGAGGCAGATTTGTTCCTGGACGTGTGACATGTGAGATGTTAGCACGCCTGACACCCTAGCCCCAAATAGAAACACAGCACACTTGCCTGGAGTGGAAAATGTGTTGTGTTTTTCTGATGCTGCAGCAGATATCCTCTTATCAGTAAATTGCAGAACAGCTTGAATGCTTATGTGGCGGCTCAATAGCTTTGTTTTTGCATTTAAAGGGGACAAGGACCAAAGTGCACTAATGACAGTGATGCACTTTAGTGAATAAAACTAGGTGAAGGATATTGGTTTAAAAAAAAAAATGAGAGAGAGAGAAAATATATATATATATATATATATATATATATATATATATATATATATATATATATATATATATATATATATATATATATATATATATATATATATATATATATATATATATATATATATATATATATATATATATATATATATATATATATATATATATATATATATATATATATATATATATATATATATATATATATATATATATATATATATATATATATATATATATATAGCGGTCGACAAATCACCAAAAAAAATAAAATCTACTCGCCACCTAGTACCACACGTGTGCTGCTTGGGCCAATAGGAGCTCGCCACGATGTTAAATCCAATCTCCCGGGGCGTGCAAATGTATAGGTTTGTCGAACACTATATAGATAGATAAGAACAATAGGCACTCCGTCTTGTTAAATCAATGATGTGGGTGCAAATCCTGTATGGTACAAATAGGCAATACGATACCGTTTGAAGACTAATATCAGAGGCAGCACTCCAGGTAAGTAGTCCAAAGAATATTGTATTAACAAGTATTTCCTAATACAATACAATATTCTTTTGACTACTTACATGGAGTGCTGCCTCTGATATTCGTCTACAAACGGGAATCGTATTGCGTAAATATATTATATATATATTAATTAGAACAGGGGGGCAGCTGGCACTCCCATCAAAGTGAAATGGTATGGTGCTTGTCCTGTAGAAATAAACAGAGAAAGCAGTCAACCCTAGCAAGAGAAGACAAAGGACAGCACTCAAGGATAAATGGCAACAAAAAAAACCTGTATTCAGATGGTACAGCACAAACAAGACCACCATCCTACAAGGACCGAAACGTTGGTCTTGTTTGTGCTGTACCATCTGAATACAGGTTTTTTTTGTTGCCATTTATACGTGTGTGTGTGTGTGTGTGTGTGTGTGTGTGTGTGTGTGTGTGTATATATATGTATATATGTGTGTGTGTGTGTAATATATATATATATATATATATATATATATATATATATATCAACTGTAAATATTACTGTATGTTCATTTGCATGTCTTAGACAGGTCTGCAACCCTGTCTTTCCCCATTGTCACCCAGCATACAGCGCTTCCACTGCAGCAAGGGATTCTGGGAAATATATCTTATACTATATTAGTGAAAGCACTGTATGTTTGCCTGCCTGGATGTCCGGTGTCCCTAGCGGCAATCTCATTGGTCCCTTGGGCCGCCCCGCCCGCCCCCGCACACCTCTCATTGGGCTCACACACTCACACCACCCCCTTGGCCCGCCCCCCCACACCTCTCATTGGCCTGAGGCGGAGTGACGGGCCAAAGGTCCAAAAAAAAAAATACACACACACACACACACACACACACACACACACACACACACACACACACACTCAGTGTTACATACATTAGCGGGGCTCACAGTGTTAGCAGAACATCTCCCGCTCTCTTCCCCACCGGTCCCGGAGGCTCCGCCTCTTCCTCCGTCTCTCCCTGTTTCCCGCGCTTTCACCCCCCCCCCCCCATCCACGTGGGAGCTGCCGGACGGGTGACTGAGCGGTCTTCACGTCCCCTCACCCCCCTTCACCTCCCCCCACTCACTTCCCCTCCACCCCCCCCGGCGCCGCTACAGTCAGCGGGGGAGCGGAGTGATCACCTCCCCTCACTCACTTCCCCTCCACCCCCCCCCCCCGGCGCCGCTACAGTCAGCGGGGGAGCGGAGTGATCACCTCCCCTCACTCACTTCCCCTCCACCCCCCCCCCCGGCGCCGCTACACTCAGCGGGGGAGCGGAGTGATCACCTCCCCTCACTCACTTCCCCTCCACCCCCCCCGGTGCCGCTATACTCAGCGGGGGAGCGGAGTGATCACCTCCCCTCACTCACTTCCCCTCCACCCCCCCCCGACGCCGCTACAGTCAGCGGGGGAGCGGAGTGATCACCTCCCCTCACTCACTTCCCCTCCCACCCCCCCCCGGCGCCGCTACACTCAGCGGGGGAGCGGAGTGATCACCTCCCCTCACTCACTTCCCCTCACTCACTTCCCCTCCACCCCCCCCCCCCCCGGCGCCGCTACACTCAGCGGGGGAGCGGAGTGATCACCTCCCCTCACTCACTTCCCCTCCACCCCCCCCCCCCGGCGCCGCTACAGTCAGCGGGGGAGCGGCCACAACACGCTGCCTCCCGCCTCAGATCCACGTGGGAGCTGCCGGACGGGTGAGTGAGCGGCCTTCCCCTCCCCTCACCCACCCCTCACTACACTTCCCCTCCCTTCCACATCCCCTCCACCTCCCCTCACCCACCCCCTC
>NC_134485.1:418662003-418666846 GCF_040206685.1 Ascaphus truei | reverse complement strand
CACAGGGACCTAGGCAGCCAATGAAATCATTCTTGAGAATGATTTCATGACTGCAACCTCGATACTTAACCTGCCGTGTGTAACCCCGCCCCCCTCCTCAACGCTGAAAAGTCTGCTGGGGGATAAACACAGATCGCCCAGCAAACTGCCGCACTACCGCCCTCCCTCCAACTCCTGCAGCTGGCACCCTGAACGAGGCCTAACTTGTCATATTACATCTAAAATGTAAGGGGTACTATGTATGCTCTAATTAAACCCATGAAGACATTGTTTTGACACATTTTACCATCCTGTTTTCTAAATTGTAATTTTGTTGAATTTGTATATTTTCCTAAAATAAAGGGGAACTGATGACTTTCGGTATGAGACCCTAAATGTAATCCTGCAGGTGGCCGCGTTAGTGGGTGGGGGGGTGTTGAGGATATTTGGAGGTGTGCGCCCCCTGATGGGGGAGGTGAGAACCAAATTGGCCAGAGAGGAGTTAATCCCTTACACACCCCACACACCCACCCTGCCATACACACCCACACATCAAACTTCCATGTAGACAAGCGTGTATTTGACAAATTGGTGGCCGCGTGGTAAAATAACACCTTTCTTTTTTGATACTGAGCTTGTGAGTCTTGCGAGAGCACAGCTCAGTCCCCACATCAGACCTCCATGCAGAAAGCACACGGTTTTCCTTTTGCTCTCGTTTTCTTTCTCTATCTCTTTTATTTTGCACAAGTTCATAAGAACATGGAGGCTCCATACTGTACCTAACAAAGCACTACAGAGAGTTTCACGAACATACAGTGGAAAAAAGATTTAGGGATACAACTTCCCTAACTTAACCTGCAACACCAGGCCCCACTGGGTGTGCTATTTGTCCCTAACAGGGCCTAAATAAGCACAGCACCATGTGCAACCCTGTAATACCCTGGTAAACCACCACAGGAGTGCTCTTCCCTCAACTAGGGACCTAAATACCACAATCGTGGGGTGTCCTAACTAGGCACCGGATATTTTACTTGAGGGACCTGAAGGCTTGACTGTTCAGGCTGAGGTGCTACGGTGAGAAGGCACAGTCCAGCCTGCAGGCTCTCACTTCAGAGACCAGCAATACAAAAATATAGAATACCTGAGCAATACCAATTTAACAGAGTTGAACAAGAAATGGTAATATGAAGCAAGAGTACTTCTGGAGAACAGGAATATCCCTGCAAAAAGGTTAACAACCATTTTAATAAACAGTAACAAAAGAGTATATACCCCTAATCGCTCAAACATGCCAAGTAAGACTAATTGAAGGAGCGGTTTCCCCAACCATGTATTTTATTTATTTTTAATTTTTTAAAGCCAATCACCACTATTTTCTGTTGCAGGCTAACCCCCCCCCCCCCCCCCTTCCCCCTCAGTTCCCGACATATTTAGCAGAGAAGTTACATTTTGGGCCAATAAACTGCAACATCAATTGCGGCTTTTTTTTTTTTTTTTTCTATTTGTGTTTTTTGGATGGCCATTTTAAATCTCCTTCAAAACCCAGAAAATAATACTGTAACTTTACCTGTAAGTACCTTGTTAACTGGGGGTGTCCCCACCCCACTGTTCAACTCTAGAGGACCTGTAAAAATAATAATAATAATAAAGATTAGTCAAGGGGGATTGTGCCTTTAAATAATGTAAGCAATATAGAGAACAGTACAAAATAGGACACAAAGCTAGAAACCTTTATGTTGGATGGTGAACAGGGCTTGCATAACATCGCTGAATACCAATCCTAGATCGAAACTGGGCAGGCTGAGTGAGACACACATGGATTTAATCTGCACCTTCCAAGTGTTATGTGAAAAAGTTAGAGAGGAGTAATGCAGCTGGGTATCCCTCCAAGACAGGACTTGAAATTGATCACCCATGCCTGGGGGTTCCCCTTCAGAATGAGGTTGGGCTCTGTGGAATTACTGGCCTGACCCCTAATATTATCCTAGAAAAACCACAGAACTCTCTGAATAGTCAGGCAATTTCTTGCCTCTTGAGTAGCCTGTCCCAAGTTAGGAGGACATGGGTACGGCTACATTGTCAACCTCTCTTACACCCAATATCCAAAGTTAGCAGAAGTTTTGAGTCCTTGTAACTGGTTCCATTGGACACCCCAAGGTCATACCTACACTCTTATCATTGCAATCCTCTCACAAAGCAAACATGGCAGGAGTCAGGACTTCCACATAAGGCCTTGCCCCCGCTGCCTACTACAGCGTCCGCTGCGCGCACGAGAGCCCTCCCCGCAATGGCGCCGGGCCCGCTGCGAGGGGGGGCCGCAGCGCTTTGCTTGAGAGCTACGCCCCCGGCGGTTCAGCCAATGAGGGCAAACCTGCCGGGTGACGTCATGGCCGCGCCCCCGTCACTCCTCCGCCACGCCCCCCCCGGTCTCTCTTCGTGCAGCTCCCTGCAGACCAGGTAATCGGCTGCGCGCGCCACCAATCTCGCGGGCGCGCGTTGCAGCTGAGTTACCGGGGCCGTAAGGCTGCGCTTATAGTGCCGGCGACACGACCGATTTTGTCGCCATTGCGATAGTTGTAATGTAAGTTTAGGCGACGTCGCTGGCTACAAGGCCAGTGACGTCAGAAAGGGGGAAGGCTGAGGGACGGAGAAGCTCTCTAAATGGCCAAATGTGGGGACCATCTCTCCAAAAATCAAATAACCGTGACTACCAGATTTTTGGTAGCGCGCCGACGACGGCGACAATGCATTTGTTTTGACGTGCCGTCGCCGGCACTATAAGTCCAGCCTAAAGGAGGTGTTAGATTTTGGAATCACTCGTGTCAGGGACCCCAACAAACATATATTGGTTACCCCATCAATGTAGCGTGTACCCTAAAAATGTGACATGTTTCGTATATCTTTTAACCACTTAAATGGCTAAAAACTCCAAAATGCATCTGTGAGTAATTTTAGGGACCTTTGTTCACCAAATAATCCCCTGTTTCCGACCATAAAAGAAGCGAAATGAGTGTTCTATAATGCAGGAAGGACTCTGATATGTGGAACATTATTAACATCTGAGGTGCTGAGCAAGAGCTGTTTACTGAGCCATGGGGTGACCCATTCAAGTCCTCAAGGGCCACCAAGAGGCCAGTCATTGGAAATATCACTGCTTCAGCACAGGTGGCTGTCGATGATTGAGCCACCTGTTGTGAAGCAAGGATATCCCTAATACCTGGCCTTTTGGTAGCCCTTGAAGACTGGAGTTGGTCACCCCTGGCCTCCGGTGTTTATAGCTAGGCTGTAAAATACAGTAGCATTTCTAGGCGCTAGAGATACATTTGCTTGTGGCTCAGCAGACTTAACCCTGTGTCTGCCAGGAAGAACTACAGGACACATTTTCAGGTTCAGGTTCATTTTCCGTTCATTTAAATCTGGAGTTGCCTCAACTTCCACCACAATGTGGTTTTAATGAACGTTTTTTTTTTTCCCCCCGTTTCTTGCAGAGATCTCCGTCTTCCACAATGAACCCTGTTTACAGCCCTGTGCAACCAGGGACTCCCTATGGAAACCCTAAAAATATGGCCTATGCAGGTATGTGTTTTTGTATTTGAAAATTCATTACTTGTTTTAGTTATTTTTGTAAGTGATTAGAATGTGCGACTTATTTGTTTCATTTGTGTATAAATACTTAGAGCGTGTATGATATACTCTTCAAATATGCCAAAATAAGCATCAGATTCATTGCAGATGTGACTAACATAAGTGTTTAGTTAGATGACTGTACACACAGCTCACAAGTCTTCAGATCTAAGATAATCCCAAAGGTATTTTAGAATTGCATTTAATATGAACTTCAAATGTGCACATCCGGTTTTGCTAGTCTATTTTGGGTTAATGATGGCAAGTATGTACTTTCGAAACCAAGGTTTATTATATTTTGACTTTGCGGTACCAGACTTCTGTAAAAGCTTTTATTTATATGTTGTAACTTTTTAAGAGTAACCATATGTCCTACTAGTACAGGAGTGGCCAACTCCGGTCCTCAAGGGCCAGGACAGGTATTAGGGATATCCCTGCTTCAGCACAGGTGGCTCAGTCATAATGGCTGGGCCACAGATTGAGTAACCTGTGCTGAAGCAGGTATATCCTGATAATTTGACCCGTTGAGGACTGGAGTTGGCCATCTTTGTGCTAGTGGTTCAAGACATGGCAGTTATTAAAATATTTTCTATTGGGACAAAAACAATAAGATTACTGTTCATCTGTTCATTTTATAGAAGGAAACAAAGAAACCAACAGTCGTATTAGCTAGCGAGATTCTGGTGCATCAATCACTGTTGGGCGCCTCAGTAACTGCATCCCTTTTGGTGTAGGAAATCAATAGATCAATTATGTATGTTTTCAGCATGTACGGAGAAGAGTTCTTTAGATATTCTGTGGGTTGGCCTTCAGACGTAACAATGCGCATGTTACCAAGGTGATGGACGTAAGTTATTTCTCAAATGCATCACGATGAGACTGACAGACGGATAAGAGCCAGGTGTTGACTGGCATTTTGCATTCTGTAAATTCATTTGGCTTTAGAGGCTGACATTCACTTAAAGAGCATGTGAAGCCTTGTATACAATCTAAATTGTGAATGTGTTTTTAACCTCTCCAAGTGCCTTTTGCATGAAGCCTTTCTAGCCTCTCTACCAATGAAGGGATTTATAGCCTTGTATATAAGTACTGCCTGTGACACTGACGGCTTCCTGTTCCTCCCAACTTTATATATACACATTGTAACGCACGGGATCTGCATACAGCAGCACATGGGTTAATACACAGCTAGCAAGCTGGCCCACTTTTCAGCTTCGCAAAGGTCCCTCAAATGAACAAT
>NC_134485.1:418559503-418657003 GCF_040206685.1 Ascaphus truei | reverse complement strand
CATGAGGCTTAGGGCCAAGCACATCAGGTGCTTCATAGGAGCCAATAGGGCTGCAGGACTGCCAGGAGAGCAAGTGGATAAATTTTGCGGGCAAAAGAGCACACTAGTCAGTCAGAGGAAGGTCAGAGGAAGGAACAGACAAGGGAAGGAGGTAGGGTGCAGGAGAGAGGGACTCCCCTGTATTAGGCCAGCACCCCCTTGGTCCAAGATAGCTCAGCTCCCCAGTAAGGTGAGTGTTGCCAGGGGCAGCCCTCAGGTTAGGGACCCTGCCACTTACATTAGTGGGAGCTGGAAAAGGAAGTCTGCAGTTAAGAGAGTTGGAGTCAGGGAGCTGTAGGGAAGGAAGGGTGCGGGGAGCGAGTGCAGCTTCTGCCCCATATAGGTACCTACACTCCAGGTAGGCCCCAACTCCCCACTAGTTGGGTGGGTAACTGCTTAGGGAGGTCCTAGATAGGGACGCGGCCCCTAGTTTGGAGTGCTGCCTTGTCAGAGTCACAGCGGGCAGTGCTGTGAGGTCTGACAGGCAGGCACCTTGTTGCGCAGCACGTTGGCTGCAGCCTCCAGTGAGCTACAGCTTGCTGCTGTAGGCGCTGGGACTAGTTAGACAGTAGTGAGGCTGAAGGGACTTGGGTAGTAAGGGGAGTGGGACAGGTCATTACCCCCTACCGGCCATAGGAGTTCCCCAAGCCACTACAGGTTGCTGTACTACAGGGACAGGCCCTAGGTTAGGGTTCCTGTCACGTTAGTACCAAGTGTTAGTTAGGGACTCAGCGGACGCTGCGGTTCCTGTAAAGCGGTTCGGACCACGTTGGGGTCCGCAGAGGCTATTCCAGAAGGAGACCAACCTGGCGGTCTGCGCACGTGCAAGGAGTTCGGTTGGAGGATCAGACGGATTCATCACACGTCTGACTATTTTGAGAAGATTGTTGCTGACCCGAGCACCGGAGTGCTCGGCAGGTATTATACAATCATATGTGCACCAACAGGCCTAGAGGTTCTTAGTGACTGCGCAGTCACCCATTGACTATCTCTGAAGGAGTACGGGACATTGGGTGGGGTTCTTGGGACACTGGGTGGGATCATCTGGTGTCGGGGAATCGTCCTGCGAGATGTCACTGTTAGTGTCTCCTCGTGAGAGGGACCCAGGTTATTATTATTTGTTAGTAAAGTCATTAGTTATATAATCACTGTGTGTGTGGTTTCTGAGTGGGTTCCTATGTAGGGTCATTCTACATTCCCATAGAATCCTACATAGGTGGAGGCGCTGAAAGAAGATACGTTCCAGAGGATTCACCCCAGGCTCTCACTAGCGGAGGCTCAGACCTCCTGTGAGCCTGCAGGTATACGCACCACACCGGTAACACTGCACGTTCTACTCACCCACACTATATATGCGATTGGGTGGGGTGGAATACCCGTTACATATGTGATGTCTCTTTATTGGAACTCGGCTGGTAAACTAACATTATGTATATCTTTATTTATACTAAAAGGGCATCCATGCCCGTAGCGCTTTGTAGCAGTGTAACACACGTGACATACTAGGAATACGCGCACCATACATGAAAGTAGGCATTGGGAAAAGGAGTCCCTGCCAAAGAGCTTACAATCTCTTGCACTGCCGCCGTCTCCTGTTTTTTGTGTGTTTTTCTCTGTGGGCTTATTCTGAACATTGAATCCTGTTTCTTTCCATATTACAATTTTTACAAAAGCTTGTCCCTGCCATTTATCCCAGAATAGGAAGTATATACTCTGGTTGGGGGTTACTGTGATACTTGAAAATGTTGATGTTCAGTCTTCCATTGAGTGTGTGTGTGTGTGTGTGTGTGTGTGTGTGTGTGTGTGTGTGTGTGTGTGTGTGTTGGTTTGTGTTGGTTTGTGTTGGTTTGTGTTGGTTTGTGTTGGTTTGTGTTGGTTTGTGTTGGTTTGTGTTTCTGCATAAAGTTACTGGATAATGTTTTTATGTTTTAAAAATTAAATAGGCTCTTAAAGTTACATTTAGATGGTCCGAGTCGGAGCCAACTAACAGACAGTACAGAGACTATTATCTGTTTGAACAATTCCTGCACAAACTTAGAATCTGCTTTTAAAGCAGCAGTTACCTCTCTCTCCCCCCTCTCTGTCAGAGCTGGATCATGGTATTTTCGGCTCCAGTAACTACTGTTTCCTTTTAATGAAATGCTTTAAAAAAAGCTTTGCAGCTTTCAATTGTCTGACTGCAGGGGATAACAAGCGAAATATCTCAAGAATCAGTAGCCCCACATCTGAAAATATCTTCATGTAGCCACTACTTCAAAGTGGGATCTCATGGAAAAAATGAAGATGTACAAAAATCCAGCAGTACTGTTTTATGCTTAATCCCAGCAACTACCCAAAATCAAGAATCAGATTTTGTTTATTAAATAGATGCAATTAAAAAATGTGCTATGAAAGGATTCTCTGTACATACAGAAGTGTGAATATTTTGGCTCCCATAACATTTAGACCCCTCTTCAGTGTGTTGAGGCATTTAACACAGTGTTAGCAGTGTGTCCGTGTCCATTCGCTTGACTGGAAGCTAGCACATGATTAGGTATGAGTTAACATCTTTCGCCCTTTGACTAGAGGCCTTACAGATTCTTTGTTAGTATTCAGGCTGATAAATTACACTACTTTGCCTTAACTTGGAATATACTGTAAATGTCAAGCCAATAAAACCATCTGTAGATCTGTCCCTTTTTATGCTGACATTTATTGTGTATTGTACATAATTCCTGTGCACAACATACTGTGCAATAAAAAAAAAATCTACAGGTACAATGAATCATAGCCCTGGTTACGTGGAGCAAAAAATGAACATCTTTGTTATGGTGTTAAACAGATCTTCTTGTGCACAGGACGACGGCTATTACCACGGAACACATTTTGTGATTACAAAACGGTTGATGTTGTACTTGTTGCTTTTGTAATGGCCATTGTGCTGTGCTATAGTTTGACAACAATCTCTCTTTCTAGAAAATAGAGGTACTAGAAAAACACATCCATAAAGACTAATCGGGAAATACAAAAAAAGGGCTTCATACTTCCTCTGGGCGAAGTGGCCTGGCTTTAAACTTGCAACGGACATATACTGTATGTGGTTATTACAGAAATACCATATCGCATATGTAGTCTATTTTATGTTTTATTAACATAACCCAAGTAACGTTTATTTTTTAAGCAGAGTTTGGCAGCCAAGTTTTTAGTTGGTTCCAGAGGTCACACCAAATGGAGGATAGAGAACATGGAGTCCTTGGTAAAATCAGCAGTGAGATGTTTGATCTGTACTTTAAAATGTCATGTCTTCTACTCTAAGTGCAATGTGCTTTCAGAGTTCT
The DNA here is from genome assembly GCF_040206685.1 of Ascaphus truei. Classification (NCBI taxonomy): domain Eukaryota; kingdom Metazoa; phylum Chordata; class Amphibia; order Anura; family Ascaphidae; genus Ascaphus; species Ascaphus truei. The sequence continues at coordinate 418,653,647 of NC_134485.1, read as the reverse complement.
AAAAGGATAAAGTTCTCTCTGATGTCCTGAATAATTAAATTCAAATTATGAAAGGAATCTGTATGGTCCGTAAAACTACAGAAGCTATAATTAACGTATCTTTCATGTGGAGCTGCCCTGGCATTCTGCATTTTTTGTTGATTTTTGAAATGTTAAACCAGCCAAGCAAGGTCTATTTGCTGATGCCTAGTTTTGGAGAGATTTGCATTAGTTCCTTGGCATACAGAACCGGGCAATTATGCTATTTTTCATATGAGATTATAGTTTTTATGTAGAACAATTGTGGTCTAATCCAGGGGTACACAATCGGGGTACACAATCGGGGGGGGGGGGGGGGGGGTGCGGCGCTTAGAGGCCCCCACGCTCTGCTGACAGATTTACCACCAATGCGAAGGTGCAGTTTATCTTACTAGGTGCGCAGGAACCCGCTACACTGCCTAGGACCCAACATTACAGAATTAACACCTTGGTTATACCTTTTGGATATACCTTATGAACCTGTTGGGAATCACTGGTCTAATCCATTTGAGTAGTAGTGAGAGCTCATGAAGATAGTTACCTAGGGCAGTATGGTCCTTCAATCCTCAAACCACAGGCAGAACAGAGGGGATCTTAAAATAGTCCGCAGTTTGCAGAGAGGTTCTTCTGAATAACAGTCAAGTGCATGTCCCCTCCACTATACTAGTCACTGTTGTACCTTCCTCTAACCCCTACAACAGTGAGTCCCAACCTTTTATACATTGTGCACCCCCTGCTAGAAAATATTTGTTCTGCAAACCCCCAATATATAAATCTTCTTGCTTATTTAGGCTGAGTCCATAGAAGGCACGTCCGTGCTGAGCCGTGCGGACGCTCGCGCTGAGCCCCTGCATTCTCCATGAGGATGTCTTTGGAGGGGGCTCACGCGAGCGTCCACAGGCGTGCTGAGGCGCTGGATTTTTCAGCCGACAGCCAAACTACTAAAGTGTAGTACTAAAATGTGAATTGGTTCATGTGATTGAATAGACTGAATCCCAATGTAGTCTGCTTGCCAAGACTTCTTATTATTTCTGAATATACAAGTCAAATAAAATATTAAAGGAAGACTTGGCTCCTCTTTGCAGCTTTTCCTTGAATGTGATTACTACAATCTCAACTGGTAATGGGAAGTAAGCGGTCATTACTACAATCTGTATAAGTGTATAAAGTGTATGCTAATTACACATCCATCGATGGATTACAAAAATGTGTGCAATTTATTTGAGATTTGTCAGCCAAATGTATCAGCAGTGATTTTGTGAAGTGTCTTAGAATTGTAGGTACAGTACTTGTAACAAATGTCAATGTTTGGGTGAATGATGGTGTGAAAAGATGCAAATAATCTGTGTTAGAAATGTAAAGTACGGTTGAGCCTTCCACGTACGTATAGTGTATCTATTTACTGATCATAAACCACCCTTCCATTTCTTTAGTCATGACCGTTGGGGGCAAAGTTTGGCTTCTGCCACTTTGAAATTGTTCTACCTAGCGAACAGTATGCCCTATATGTACAGTTTCTCCGATTTATGATCTGTCCAAAGATTATTTGCAATTTTAAGCCGCTATAAACGGGAGGGTATCAAAATATTTGTGTATTGTTTATTACAATTGTAATAATGGGTTTATGTGTATATGTTGTATGAGTTAAACTGCTACTATGTTCATATTCTGCCCTTTAGGCCGCGTCCATACTCTCCGCGACTGGCGTCAACAGAAGGCCGTACCTCTGAGGCAGGCCATAGAGCGCGCGATTCCCGGGCAAACAGAATTATTTGATTGTGTCGCGTGAGCGGTTCAGCCACTGAGGGCGAAACGCTCATGTGATGTCATGGGCACACCCCCCGTCGCGTCTCCCCATCCCATAGGCCACGGATCGCCTCTGGGTTAGGTGCTTGCGATGCCACGCGCTCCAACGCACGCGCCTATTATATCCATGGCCTTAAATGGTAACGTTTAGCCCTCACTGGGCTCCGGGGCGTGCTCCATTTTAACCTCCCCGGACGCTTAATATAGCAGGCCGCTTGTATCTTGAATGAAGCATTGTTTTTAAACCTAAACCATGTTGGACAGGGCAACATGAAATCAAGGGCAAAATATGGCAATGTGTGGTTTGCTGCATTAAGAACGGGCATGTTATTTGGGACATATCCTTTCAGACAAGTGGTGATAAATACTACTTATTCATAGCCCTACTTGATGACTTCCTACAATCTGTGTGTAACCTTGAGCAAAGTGAAGGTGAAGTAACTAGTAAGCAACATATGGGAGGTGAATATAAGGTCAATATCTTGGCTATACTCCCCTTCTATACTATTTGTAATTCTTTCATAATTTAAAATATGCCGTGACAATGTAGATCTCCAAGCCTAACTGCGAAGAGCACATTACCCAATGTCACAGAGTAGAGTCTTATATACAAGGTTTGTAGTCTGTATAGTGGATATAACCTATGTGGAGAAATATTCTAGACCCATGGAGAGGAGTTTAATGATGAATTATTCCTTGAATTCTTGCTCTTGCAAGGATGTAATGGACTAAATGGCTTCAGTTCCTCGGGCACATGAACATTAGATTGTAAGCTTTTCGGAGCATTAGGATTTGTTCCTGCGTTAGAAAATAGAAAGCGCAAATTTTACATGGTGTAGCCTATCCCTCTGTTTGCAAAGGGGTTAATATCAGGACACATTCCCCATAACTGTTACGTTAGTTTAACCTTTGGTTAGTTACTTTCTCATTCATGCTCCAAAGTACTACAGTCTTATACAGTATTAAAATGGTTAAGCATATAGTGCTCTGTGTAATTTCTTTCCCCTACCTACTCATTATGAGTTTCTATCACCGTTCCTTGCTGGCAATCGTCCTCATTTCATCTAACAGAGTACTGAGCTAGAATTTTAATGCCTCTGCGGCTAGGAATGAATCATTAGATCCCCGAGCCCTGGCTCAGAGCACAGGAAGAAAATATTCCATCAGTGAGTTTCTTTGGCAGTGTTCAAATAAATGAGTCTTGAAAGAGTGGAGTACTGCCTGTTTTTTCCTCTCCTTTCTTGAACCACGACCTCCTGAAATTGTTGAGCCCACCCGAAAAAAAACCAGGACTTGTCTGAAAGTATGTAATATAGAGATGGAGTGTGCAATCTTTGTGTGCTTACCTCCCTGCTCACTCCCCGCTTCCTTACCTTGTCTCTGGCTCTCGACGTCAAATGAGGCCGTGGGGGGTGGGGGGGGGGTGGGGGGGGGGGGGTTGCCTCTGCAACCTGCCGCGTTCCCCAGTTTGCGCACGTCGAATATAGAATACACTTTTTTTCCGACTTATAGAACCATCTTCGATGGGACTTTGAATTTGCACTATAAATGTATTCTTATACGTTGTACGTTATGTTCTTTGTGTGGCAAGAATAGCCTACTGTACATATGTCAGTTGGAAAAAATAGTTTGTTGTAGGATATATAATGTGATTGCAATACCAAATAGTAGTGCTCAACTCCAGTCCACATGACCTCCCCCCCCCAAACAGGTCAGGTTTTAAGAATATCCCATCTTCAACACAGGTGGCTTAATCGGTGTCTGCTTCAGCACAAGTGGCTCAATTGGTCCCAGCTTTAGCACAGGTGGCTGAATCACTGGCTCAGTCTTGAGTCACGGAGTCTTTGACTGAGCCACTGATTGAGCCACCTGTGTGGAAGCTGGAATATTGATAAAACCTGACCTGCTGGGGGGTCATGAGGACTGGAATTGAACACCCCTGACCTAAGGCCGCACTTATAGTGCTGGCGACGGCGACGAGACCGATGACGTCGCCACCGGCTAAAGTTGTAATTTGACTTTTAGCGACGTCGCAGGCGACAAGGCCAGTGATTTAGAGACAGTGGTTTGGAGACCGTCACATGTGGCGACTGTCAATAAAAAAAATCAAATTTACCCGGCTTCCAGATTTTCCGTCGCTGTCACGCTTACTATAAGCGCTTGCGACGGAAGCAATTGATTTGTTTTGGAGCAACGTCACCGTCGCCAGGCACTATAAGCACAGCCTTGACGTTGGAAATGCACTATAAGCACGGCCATGACGTCACCCGGCAGGTTCGCCCTCATTGGCTGAACCGCCGGGGGGCGTGCCGTATCGCTCGACGCGAGTCCTGCTCTTAATTCTATTGAGAGCAGGAGCAGCTCTCGCCCCAGCGCTGCGGCCCCCCCTCGCGGACGCTGTAGTAGGCAGCGGGGTCAAGACCTAATACTCTGTAACCTTAACGGAGCTTAATGGATATGGGATTACTATATTGTAGGCTACATATACTTTCCACTAAGCGTTGGCTTGAGCCACCTGTGCTGAAGCTGGGAAATCCTGAAAACCTGACCTGTTTGGGGGGGGCTAGAGCACTGGAATTGAGCACACCTACTAGAATGAGCTCGCTGCATATAATTTAGAATAACCGTCGTTTATCATAACGTTTGTAAAGCCTGGTTAACATCACGTCGGTGAATACTGCGTTAAGATTACCAGGCATTAATATAGATGAACATCACAGAAAATGGGCTAACAGAGCTTGAATCTGGGCCAATGTGTTCTTAATTCTAGAGCTCAAATGTAATTACCAGTTTTAGCAAAATAACATTGGCAAAACATTAACCCCTTCAGTATTCTAATGACGCACAGTGTACATTAAAAGTGCCTCCCAAGGGGCCTTTGACGTACGCCGTACATCCTTGCCCTGTGCTTGTTTTTTAGTGACTCTACGCGGTCGGCATTGAAGGTGTCACATCTGGCCGAAACAGATAATCACGTGATGCTACGGAAAGCGGCCAGGCGATGTGGAGGTGCCGGAGGGAATTGACACTTAATGTTCTCTTCTGCTGTGCCTCGTACCCACAGACTATATAACCTTGGATGTGGTTACACATATAGTTTAAGGCGCAAAGAATTTGACAACGGTTAACTTATCAATTTATTCTACTTTGCATGGGGTGCAATGATCAAACGCACAATGTTTTCTTTCTGTCGGTCTTCATTTTCTGTCTGACAATCAGCAAGACTTTGAGAATATAGTCGTAGAGGTAAAAGTCCTTAACGGAGGAAAAGGCGATTAAATGCTCTTTTGACATTATCTAAAAATCATACTTAATGAGTTTTAGGTTTTGGTAACTCTGAATTATGACTGTATAGGCACTTAATGAGTTTTTCAATAGAAATATCAATACATTCCAAGTCAGGAAGTGCATTTAGTGAGTTTTTGCCAAAAATGCACATAATGAGTTTTACCTTTACAATGACGATATTGTAGAGCAAAGTGTAATATTATTTATTTTCCCTTTGTATACGTGTTCAGTTACTTGAGAGATGCTTTCCCCAACAACCTTCAGCACAATGATATTTAGATGGTGTATATGACCGTGTACCATAGTTGTTGTTCTTGGAGAATAGAATCTCCTATTGCCTTCTCCATTGGCCAGATGTGAACGTAGTTTATATGAATATAAGAACAGAAATATTATATTGGCCCGCGTGCTGCATGAGATTTAAACCTCCATTTTGTTTCCCCAGCCGGAAATGATTGGGCACCTTCAGAGGTATCTCTGGAAGCATGGGTCCCCAAAGCTAAAATTAACACTGCTCAGTTCCGGTGACCCCCTTCTTCATACCTTTGCTGGGTGGGGCGGGGGAGAATTGTCAGTGGAAACACCTCCTTTAAGTGAAATATGGGTTTCCTAATAAATGAGAGCAGGTATAAAATGCTCATAAATTGTATTACATTTATCTGTTTAACATTGCAAAAATCTATTTTTATTCAATTAAACTTATGAATATTCTACGATCAGAGAGTTTGTTTTTAGCACCCAATTATTGTCTTTATTATATACACAGTATATACAGTAGGGCCCCGCTTCTCGGCGATCCGCTGATACGGCGGCACCGAGAAGCGAGCCGCCATATTGGTTTCTAAATCGCGCATGCGCAGAACGGGCGGGTGCGCCCGGTGCGCATGCGCAGACCGCAGGTTGCGCGCGCATACCATAGGTTGCACATGCGCAGAACGGCAAAAATGCCGGTTTGCGCATGCGCAGAAGTGAAAATCGCCGGATCCGCTTTCCAGCGATTTTCACTATGCGGCGGGCCTCTGGATCGGAACCCGCCGTATACCAGGGGCCCTGCTGTATCTATATCTCTGTAGCTGATATTACTGACCATTCGAAACACAATGCATGATTATTCTGTTAAACATAAAAGTAACTGCAGACTATTAAAGATATAACATTTTGACAATCTCCCAGAAGACATTTGTGTGATTTAACATTCTACCTGTAAGGTTTCCTTGTGCTTGGATATTAGTAGGTTTACATTATTTGTACATATAGGTATATAAGATTTAATTTGGTTCTTGGTGATGTTGCCATCCAGTCAATTTTGAACATCCATTACCATGATAACGGGATGAACGCCGCACTATTTCTCATCAGACTGTCATAGGAGTGAAGAGGCCCGATCTGCCTGCTATTTATAGTGCATTTGTCCTTGGTTACCATGGAGACGCAAGTTCCATCGAGCTGTCTGCTTAAAATGTCCCAATACCTTGTTTAGGTTATATAATGCCATGACATGCGGCAAGCAGCATTAACTTCCGTCAGCCTATTGAATACAAATTGCAGTGACAGCAAAGCGTTCCCCGGCAATAATAATATTCAATCTTCCATAGCATTGACCTATTACAAAGCAACCTACAGATTATTTGTTCTGATGCATTTAGTACCTTCCCCATAGAGCTTGCAATCTTATTTTTGTTGTCAGATGCACAGTGAGGAAAGATCAGGAGATCTGATGGTGACTTGAAAAGAGCAGAGCTCTATTAAAGAAGTAATCCAAGCAATATCCTACATGTGTTTTTTTTTAATAAATCAGTTCTGTAGTATTGGATAATACTTTCTGACATTTTTTTCATTTTAAAATCCAACTTTTAATGCAATTTTTATTGCGTTTTAATATACTGAGCATCCTTTGATTTCTACTATAGTATTTTTTTAGCCCTGGTCCCTAGCAGTGCAAGATCTTTGCTACACTTTCCTGTTTGTGATAATTTGTTGTCAATATTTCCAGCAGTTTGTGCTGCAAACAGTAACGAGATATGTTACCTTAGTAATATAAGGCTACATTGTAGCTGCTGAGTTACACTGACTGAAGGCTTGATTTGAAATGGAAAGGCAGCTATTTAGTGAGCCCTGGGAAGCAGGATTTTGCTGATCGTTCACGGGAGAACCAATTGATCGGCAGCATGGGTAATTAGTTTTCAATAAAGGTAATCAAATGCTGCAAATATTAAAACAAAAAAAAAAGGATTTATTTATTTTTTAAGCTTCTTGTATTGCCTCTTTAAGACACACTCCTTCGTCCTTTGTATATTTTATGGCTGTAATTTAACATCTATGAAGTTAAATGGCTAAGTAGCCTTATTGGTCCAGGTGACCGTACAAGAATGTAGTTTGTGATGCTTCTAGATTAGCATGATTCCCTTTGTAAGACTCGATCTTCGTATGTTCTTGTAGTTTAAAATATCTAGCGCAGGGGCGGCCAACTCCAGTCCTCAAGGGCCACCAACTGGTCAGGTTTTCAGGATATCCCTGCTTCAGCACAAGTGGTGCAGTCTTCATCTGAGCCATGACATGAGTGGACATTGACTGAAGTTTGCTACCCCTGATCTAGGGATTATGGCGGGTGGACCCCAAACCCTGTTGTAATTTTGATATCACACACTGCAAATGGTCATTATGGAATTACAACTGAATGATGCTGTATCTGAAAGAATGGATGCATATCACATGCAGGCAGAAATAGATTCATATGTTGGAAAATGGTTTTGATGCACACCGCTCTAAATGCAAAAAAAATTGCCAGGTCTGTCTTCAGCAGAATAAGAGATTTGCTGTGGCAAAAAAGACTTTAAACTGAGTTTATATAGGAAAAAGAAGCCAAGACGCTCTCTTGTGCTAGCTCAGCAAAATAGTCACGTGAATTATAGTGAAAGATAGTGGGGAAGAAATTAATACAGGCATACCCCGCTTTAACGTACGCAATGGGACCGGAGCATGTATGTAAAGTGAAAATGTACTTAAAGTGAAGCACTACCTTTTTCCCCACTTATCGAAGCATGTACTGCACTGCAATCGTTATATACGTGCATAACTGATTTAAATAACACATGTGTAACAGGCTCCATAGTCTCCCCGCTTGCGCACAGCTTCGGTACAGGTAGGGAGCCGGTATTGCTGTTCAGGACGTGCTGACAGGCGCATGCGCGAGCTGCCGTTTGCCTATTGGGCGACATGTACTTACTCGCGAGTGTACTTAAAGTGAGTGTCCTTAAAGCGGGGTATGCCTGTATATAGTGAATATATTAAGTGCACAATATAAGTGAAATTAAATTTGTGATTATAAATATAAGTGATACGTTGAGGATCCTACCTCGATCCTTAAAGAATGTTGATTGTAGAATATGGGGAGCGCAGAATCATGAAAAAAAAATAGAATATATATATAGTGCAACATTGTAATAACAATTCGTCCTTGATAAAGGTTTATTATTTGACAAGTGATCAATGCCACTACTCACATGGCCTAGAGTGGATGTAGACTCATGAAGGTATCTTTGGAAGAATATTCCTCTTCTCTCACGATCACTTGCAATAGTTGAACTCTCGTTTGTATAATGGGGACATCTACCCGTGAATGGAACCAGAATCGGGAACCCTTCTTATGATGTAGTATCTCCCCCTCGTATTGAATCACCATACACAGAGAAATTGTATATGAAAACGATGTATTGACATAAAAATAAAGTGCAGCATTCTGTACTTGTATATTAAATTGCATCGGCGGCCTGTATTGGAGTCGCCTGGGAATTTATTCTACACATTTCGCAATGAAAAGGATCACGGTTTCCTGACTAAGCAATTTCATTGTGAAACGCGTAGAAGAAATTCAGTGACCTTTTGGAGCCAATACAGCAGCCATAGGACGCAGAGGAACTGCCAGGACTTATCAGCAGCCCGCAGAGAACGCGGAACTGAAGAAACGCACGATCCCAGGCGACGTGCTGTCCAGGCTGTTACTACACTCCAATACAGGCCGCCGATGCAATTTAATATACAAGTACAGAATGCTGCACTTTATTTTTATGTCAATACATCGTTTTCATATACAATTTCTCTGTGTATGGTGATCCAATTCGAGGGGGAAATACTACATCATAAGAAGGTTTCCCGATTCTGGTTCCATTCACGGGTAAAGGTCCCCATTATACAAACGAGAGTTCAACTATTGCAAGTGATTGTGAGAGAAGAGGAATATTCTTCCAAATATTTGAGTCTACATCCACTCTAGGCCATGTGAGTAGTGGCATTGGTCACTTGTTAAATAATCAACCTTTATCAAGGACCACTTTTTATTACAATATTGCACTATATGCATATTCTCTTTTTTAAACTGAGTTTGCCATTTCCATTTCCCTACCCTTCCCATGCAATATGTTTTCCCTCACTAAATGGTCTCCATACATGTATTATCTTACCACAGGTAAGTGAATAGGCAGCAATGTTTTTGAGCGAGTTGGAGAAGAGTTTTTAATGGCTCTTTTCCCGGAGTCGCATCTTGAAAGCGAGCATTCATTCATGGTTTTCTCTGGATTACAGCCTGGTTTTGTTGCAAATGCTGATTTATGTGGAATTGGCTATGGAGTATGGCTCGTATACATAAGCCTATGTACAGTATACAGCCAGACTTTTTTTGCATGGAATTGAACTGCAATGTTCCAGTTGGGTTACATGTGTGTTTATGAATGTTCAGAGTAATACATCCGAGAAAAATCAAAGATAAACATATACAAGAAAGCAGATTAGTGTTTTCCTCTAATTTCGAAGAAATTCCCCGCTAAACTGGAAAACAATGGGGGCGTGGCCTGGACGGGGATCAGGAAGGTCGTGGCTCAGCACAGCTCCGTCCAGAGGGCCGATAAAAGAGTAGGGAAAGCCCTCCAAACAGATCAAAAAACAAATAAAAAGTACCCAGCCACCTGTTAAGAGTGTCCCCTGTCGGGAGAAATAAGTTGCAGCAGCAGGCTGAGCTCCCTGGGTACCGCAGCAGTTCCCCCTGCCTTTCCCTGTGCTGCCAAGATGGCCACCGGAGTCGCGCGGCCTGAGTAACGAGGCCCGGAGGGGTCCCGAGAGGAGCGGGACGGCCGGTGAAGTAAGGTGCGTGCCCCCCCCCCCTCGCCCAAGGGGGTGCTTGTGGGATCGGCACCATAAGGGAACGGGAGCATAGCGGAGGCGGCCGTGGCGGAGCAGGGCTCCGGTTTGCCCCCCCCCCCTCCTTGGAGCAATCACTGGCCCCGGAGCGCTCACCGCAGGGACGCCTGATCGGGTGAGTGAGGGGGGGCCTCGGCGCAGAGGTTTCCTGCCTAAAAGAGAGCCTGAGGATCAGGAGAACCGGGACTGTAGGCAAAACCTGAGGATCCGCAATGTCCCTGAAAAGGTTCGTCCTGACCACCTCAGGCCCTATCTGATGGATCTTTTCAAGAGTGTCTGCGACGGTCTGGAGGAGAAAGACCTGGAGCTGGACCGAGCTCATCGCACGCTGGCTCCCAAATCAGGCGACCCAAAAAGAAGGGACGTGATAGTGGAGTAACTGTGCATACGCACAAAAGAAAAAGTAATAACAGCCTGCAGGGACAAAAACGTGATCGAGTTTCAAGAAGAACCCGTACAAATTTTCAAGGACCTCGCTAGGGCAACTATTGAGAGGCGCAAGAGTTAAAACCTCTAACTACGCTACTACGAGAGAAAGGTATAAACTACAGATGGGGATTCCCCGTTTCGGCTAATTGTGATGAAAAACGGCAGACAACTATCAATCAGACAACCCCCTTCCCCTCCCTTTCCCCCTCCTCCCCCCCCCCCTTCCTCCCCCCCTTCCTCCTTCCCCCCCTCCTCCCCTCTTCCCCCCCTTCTCCCCCTCCTCCCCCTTCCCCCCCTCCTTCCCCTCCTCCCCCTTTCCCCCCCTCCTCCCCCTTTCCCCCCCATCTCCCCCTTTCCCCCCCATCTCCCCCTTTCCCCCCCATCTCCCCCTTTCCCCCCCATCTCCCCCTTTCCTCCCCTCCTCCCCCTTTCCCCTGTCGGCCTTTGTTAGACTACCTAGAGGGAACACTGAAAGGTTCCAAATCAAAAACGGAACGAGACAGGGTTGCCCCTTATCCCCCCTCCTCTTTGCTCTCACTATTGAACCTCTAGCGTCCAAAATACGAAATAACAAACATCCAAGGCATAGAAATTGGAAAAACAAATTACAAAATTTCCCTATTTGCCGACGATATTATCCTGAACCTATCCACACCCAAAACTTCCCTTCCTAACCTTCAAAGGGAACTAGGAGATTTTGGCAAATATCTGGATATAAAATAAATAGCGATAAATCTGAAGCCCTGAATCTAAGCCTCTCAGAACCAGAAGTGAAACTGCTCAAACTGAATTTCAGTTATAGATGGAGTTCTTCGTACATCAAATATTTGGGAGTAAATGTATCAAAGAACTACCAATCTTTACATCAACACAATTATTTAAAACCAGAGACAGAACATAAAACACAGACAGAGCTCAGTGCGCATCCAGTGAAACTCATACACGGTACAGTGCCTAAATATATATGTATAGATATCTATTAAATAAAATGGTCTTTCAGTTTAACATTTTGGCTAAATTGTTGTAAGCCCCTGAGCCACTACACGGCAGACCACATCTCAAGGGTCCCTAACACTAATATAAATTCTTAATAATCTGTGCATTACCAGGAAGAATGATTTATAATAAATCTGTCAAAATTAGTTGCATAGTTCTAAGTCTGACTGAAGCTTTTATTAACCTGTACATTACCAGGAAAAGCACTCTGTATTAGATTTGTCACAATTATACTGCAAGCAAGCAAGTTCCCCTGAGAGTGGGAGATGCTATGGAGTGAGCTTTTAACCATTTAAATGTGGGAGGGGGTAAGCTTCAATTAGGTAGGAGGTTGCCACCCTCCAATCAGCTAAGACTAGCTGAACAAGAATTGCAAAACATACTGGACACCTAACAAACAAGCTCCTATTGAACCCCCAAAATAACCACAACATATATATAAGCATATGAGTGTCACAGAGGAGTGCTACCGAGCATGGCAATATATATTTAAAACCAGAGACAGAACATAAAACACAGACAGAGCTCAGTGCACATCCAGTGAAACTCATACACGGTACAGTGCCTAAATATATATGTATAAATATCTATTAAATAAAATGGTCTTTTAGTTTAACATTTTGGCCAAATTGTTGTAAGCCCCTGAGCCACTGCACGGCAGACCACATTCTCAAGGGTCCCTAACACTAATATAAATTCTTAATAAAAAACAAACAAAAGCGCAAGCTCCATAGCACGTAACTGAGTAAAAAACAAGGTACATTTATTTAAAAAATCAGCAACCCATAAGAATGTGCACTTACAGGATTTTAAACAGAACCATTTGTGGGAGAGAAATCTCTATTGTGGTCATCTGCGATGGTAGGGTGAGTCCCAGGTTTGCAGAGTGGATGTAAAGATCCCAGGTTCACCATGAATTGGCAGCAAGATATAAAGGCATCCAATGCTTAATAACCTGTGAATAACCTTAAAATTCTTAATAACCTGTGCAATACCAGGAAGAATGATTTATAATAAATCTGTCAATATTAGTTGCAAAGTTCTTGTTCAGCTAGTCTTAGCTGATTGGAGGGCGGCAACCTCCTACCTAATTGAAGCTTTCTCCCTCCCACATTTAAATGGTTAAAAGCTCACTCCATAGCATCTCCCACTCTCAGGGGAACTTGCTTGCTTGCAGTATGATTGTGACAAATCTAATACAGAGTGTTTTTCCTGGTAATGTACAGGTTAATAAAAGCTTCAATCAGACTTAGAACTTTGCAACTAATATTGACAGATTTATTATAAATCATTCTTCCTGGTATTGCACAGGTTATTAAGAATTTATATTAGTGTTAGGGACCCTTGAAAATGTGGTCTGCCGTGCAGTGGCTCAGGGGCTTACAACAATTTGTTAAACTAAAAGACCATTTTATTTAATAGATATTTATACATATATATATACACGGTACAGTGCATATATATATATATATATATATATATATATATATATATATATATATATATATATATATATGCACTGTACCGTGTATGAGTTTCACTGGATGTGCACTGAGCTCTGTCTGTGTTTTATGTTCTGTCTCTGGTTTTAAATATATATTGCCATGCTCGGTAGCACTCTTCTGTGACACTCATATGCTTATATATATGTTGTGGTTATTGTGGGGGTTCAATAGGAGCTTGTTAGGTGTCCAGTATGTATTAACACAATTACCCAGCTCTGTTTTAAAAAAATTAAAAAGACCTGGATAAATGGGAAGGTTACCAGATTTCTTGGATTGGAAGAATGATTTCGATCAAAATGAATATACTCCCTAGATTACTATATTTCTTTCAAACACTTCCAGTCCACGTTCCTGGTTCTGAACTAAAAAACATCCAAAATAGACTATTTAAATTTATTTGGCGGGGCAAAAGACCCAGAGTCGGAAGATCGGTACTGATGGCATCAAGAGCAAGGGGGGGTATGGGTGTCCCAGATATTTCTAAATATTATCAGACAGCCCAACTAAAACAAGCGGCCATGTGGAACCCAGACCAGCGTTGCTGGCTCGAAATAGAATCGCAATAATTTAAAATGCCTTCTCTGCCAGCATGCCTTTGGAGCCTGGATAGAGGAGATATACACATGCACAAATTTAAGCTGGGAGCGATGAAACACACATGGGGGGTCTGGTTGATAGCTAAGACTAGATTTGGACTTGCTTCCACCAGCTCGCAACTCACGCCAATCTTTAATAATCCTAAATTTCCCCCCGGATGTGCGTCTAAATTATATGATCAATTTAAATTGAAGGGGATCAGGACGATAGGAGACATTCTGAGCCTAGGGAAACTCTTGAGCTACCAAAATTTACGTGCTAAATACGATATACCACAATTGGAAACATTCAAATACAGCTAAACCCCGTTATAACGCGCCTCGTTATACCGCGATTCGGTTATAACGCGGTTTTCCCGTGGCTCCCGTTTTTTTTTTAAAAAAAAAAAAAAAAAAAAAAATTTTTTAAAAAAAAATTTTTTTACATTTTTTTTTTTGCACACTGCACACACTCACTGCACACACACTGCTCATTGCTCACACTGCCACACTGCACACACACTGCACACTGCACACACACTGCTCATTGCTCACACTGACACACTGCACACACTCACTGCACACACACTGCTCATTGCTCACTGCCACACTGCACACACACTGCACACTGCACACACTCACTGCACACACACTGCTCATTGCTCACACTGCCACACTGCACACACACTGCACACTGCACACACACTGCTCATTGCTCACACTGACACACTGCACACACACACTGCTCATTGCTCACTGCCACACTGCACACACACTGCACACTGCACACACACTGCTCATTGCTCACACTGACACACTGCACACACACTGACCACACTCACGCACACTCACACACACTTACGCACACTCACGCACACTTACGCACACTTACAGACACTCACACACACTCACACACACACACACACACACACACTTACACACACTTAGACACTCACACACACTCACACACACTTACACACACTTACACACACTTAGACACTCACAGACACACACTCACACACACTCACACACACTTACACACTCACAGACACTCACACACACTCACACACACTTAGACACTCACAGACACTCACAGACACTCACAGACACTCACAGACACTCACAGACACTCACACACACTCACACACACTTACACACTCACAGACACTCACACACACTCACACACACTTACACACACACTCAGACACTTACCCACACTCACACACCCATATACACACACACACTTTCTCTCCCATATATACATACACACACACTCTCTCACTCTACACAGACGGGCCGCGACCAGCACCACCACCCGCTCCCCCCCCTCCTCCCGCGCAGGCAGCGGGAGCACCGGGGACAGCGGTGGGGAGAAGAAACCCCCCGCTACAACCTCCATGCAGGCAGCATGGTTCTGAGGTAAGCGGCGACCTGAGGGGACATCCCCACTCCCATCTCCTGCCCCGCGGCCTGTCCCGAGGTGACAGGGGGAAGCGGGGACAGGAGAGACATCCCCGCTCCCATCTCCTGCCCCGCGGCCTGTCCCGCGGTGACAGGGGGAAGCGGGGACAGGAGGGACATCCCCGCTCCCATCTCCTGCCCCGCGGCCTGTCCCGCGGTGACAGGGGGAAGCGGGGAGCGGAGGGACATGCCCGCTCCCATCTCCTGTCCCGCGGGATGAATATGCGCTAAAGCGCGGCGGCCATTTTTTTTTCTCGCGACCCCGTTAGTAACGCGGTGGTCTCGGGGTGGACCCCGAGACCCGCGTTATAACGGGGTTTAGCTGTACCTCCAAATTAGACATTTCACCCAAACAATATCCCCAAATCCAGAATTTCCCCCGCTCACTAAGTTCGAGAGACTATGCAAAGATAGTTCTCACCAAAAAGGACTGATATCAAAAATCTACACTGAATTGGATACATCGGCGGACCCATGTTGAAATGGGCCGCGGACCTGAATATAAATATCAACAGAGAAGAATGGGACGATATTTGGGAAGCAGCCTCAGGAACTTCCATTTGCACCACAACCAAAGAAAATATTTATAAAATACTGGTTTTACTGGTTTCTCACTCCAGTGAGACTAAAGCAAATTTATCCTCTGGCATCTGATCTCTGTTTGAGAGGCTGTGGACAAAAGGGGGACATGGCCCACATCTGGTGGTCATGTCCAGAAATTAAGAAATATTGGGACAGGGTTCAAATTTTATTAAAAGAGGTGACCAACCTCTATTTGCCTATTTAGCCACTGACCTTCCTACTAGCTAGGCCAATGAAAGAAATTGACCGCCCAGTAAGGAAATTAATCTCCTTTATTCTCACAGTGGCGAGGTGTGAGGTAGCGGCCTCCTGGAAGAAAGTAGCTCCCCCCTCCAAAGGAACGCTAAAAAAAAAAAGAAGAAACGAGGTGATGCTTATGGAAAAACTAACTGCGCTCCTTAAGCAAAACACAACAGCTTTCTACAGAATCTGGGAACCATGGATAATTTTATAAAACGAGTCTTAATTCGCCAAGGTATAGCCCAGTATAGCCCAGAAGATAGAACGCTGGGAAAAGGAAGCCTGTGACAATCAGTGATTAGAAAGAGTCCGTCCAAGGTGGACACTTAGTGACCAAGGTAAACCCCCACCTCCCCCTCTTTCTCCCCCCTCTTCTTATTTCCCAGGCCTTTCCTTTTTCGGAAGGCCATCACCTTTTGGCAACAGGTTTTGCCACTCTTCTCCTCCAAAAAATACAAAAATGTTTCTTTATTAGGCTGTGTATATTGACTCCTGTATGTATATTTTATATCTGCCTAATAAAAATATTTGGAGGGAAAAAAAAAAAAACTGGAAAACAATGATACGTTAAGTGGACTTTCAAGCTCGATTAAATTGCTCCTTTGCCAAAACAGGAGGCACTCGGGAGCTAGTTAACGGTTTTGTTAATCTCATGCGGTCTCTCAATCACGTGTTCCAGGAAGTCCAGTGCGCCTACTGTTTCATGTTAAAGGGTAATTCCCTTCAGGAACCAAAGTGAACTATGTTTAATAGCTGAAAGCAGCAATCACATGTATATTGTTTTAACATTGTTTGAACCAGAGATTGCTGGAATGTTGCTATTTCTGTCTTTGGGGACCACTGTATCCCCAGATACTTCGTTTTCGGTGCCAGGATTGCTTGAAGTAAATTGCTATATATCCTCCTCAGCCCTTGTCTATCTACTACTGGATGAAGGCCTCCCCAATGATCTTCCAGGTACTGCAGTCACAAGCCTCTTGAAGTTGCTCCAACAAATTTTCTGATTCCATCCTCCCATCTTACTTTTGGTCATTGGCTTGGTCTTTTCATTTCCATTGGAATCCAGTCGAGTTCCATCTTTGTCCAACGATGGTCATTTCTTCATGCGATAGGTCTAGCTCACTGCCATTTTAATTTCTTCACCCTTGCAATGTCACATACTTTTTTTTTTTGTTTGGTTTCAAACTCATATTCTTTTTCCTGTCTCTTCCAGTAATACCCAGCATACATGTCTCCATATGTCTTTGCGTTGTCCGAAGCTTCTGAAGTATCTTTGCATTAAGGGTCCAAGTTTCACACGTGCGCAAGGGCAGAATATACTCGTAGAAACCTTTCCTCTTGAGATAGTGGAACGGTCCATTGAAAGTGTCTGGTCTCTTCTAAATGTACTCCATCCCATCTTCATTCTCAGATTGAATTCATTCAAAAGGTTCCTTTTCATTTAATTTAGTGTGTGTGTGTGTGTGTGTGTGTGTGTGTGTGTGTGTGTGTGTGTGTGTGTGTGTGTGTGTGTGTGTGTGTGTGTGTGTGTGTGTGTGTGTGTGTGTGTGTGTGTGTGTGTGTGTGTGTGTGTTACATTGAAACACACAATATAGAAACAAGTAATACAAAAAAGACTTTAAAGGTGATTGATTAGTACATTAACCTTTTGGGGAGGGCCCATGACGTAGTGACTACGTTCTGCCCAATGGAGGTTTGTTTTCCGCTTGGATAGAGCGTACGAGTACGATCTGCCCAGTGAGGTAAGGGAGGACTCTTCCGTTTCCTGCAAAATTACCCCGGCGGTCACCAGTATCTCAAAAAAAAGAATGCGTACAGGCCGCCACTTAACTTTTTGGTTCTCCTTCGGACCTTTTATCTTGATTTCAATAAATGTTCATGTTACTGTGGAAAGAAGATCTGCAGCTGCCGATCAGTTCTACAATACCTGCGATTGTGGGGCACTTGGGCAGGATTATTTTCATGAATGCCGTACTCCTGTGTATGTGTGGATGATATACAGCGAGAATACTTGTGCGCTCTGGCACAGACATTTATGGTGATCTACTATTATGGTAAAGACACATTTGTAAAGATAACTTAGAAATGTTCTCTGGCTCGGGTGCTCAACTCCAGTCCTCGAGCCCCCTAACAGGTCAGGTTTTCAGGATATCCCAGCTTAAGCACAGGTCGAGTCCAGCCTCTGATTGAGCCACCTGTGCTGAAGCAGGGATATACAGAAAACCTGACCTGTTGGGGGGGGGGGGGGGCTTGAGGACTGGAGTTGAGCATCCCTGCTCTGGCTTTCCAAATCTTCGCAGTCAAATCCTCATTGTAACGTGCTTAGCCTGCCGGCCATAAATATGTCTTTTATTTTCACGTTGCACGTGTATACAATAATTTACAGGAGTTTGGGGCTTTCTTTTGTTAATACAGGAATGCAGTGCCCCATGTTGGTATGCAGAGGGAGTGTGGTTTTCACGGCCGTTGTTGTTCTTGTAAGGTTCTCTTTGAAAGCAGAATGACTTGACTTGCAGTGCCAGCTCAGTCCTGTTGATTGTGTTCTCTTGCACTTTTCTATCCCAGTAATATTACACGGGAGAATCCCTTGTGTGAGCAGTTGTTTGTTGCCTGTGTTTTGTACATAGCAATGGGCAGCGAAGTCGGAATCCTGCAGTACTTTACATTCAGCGCTGTTACTATTTTTTAGCGTTGCCATGTCCTTTTGCCGCTGTTTTTGCAATGTCACCATCTTCACATACTGCAGTCGAATTCGGTTTTCCGAAAAATTTACTTGGATTATTTTGGTTAGGTTTGCTGCTACAATTCACACTCCTTCGAGCAGACTTATCGCAAGCAGGGGGTCTACGGAGCTGAACCGCATGAGTTTCAGCTCCGTGAACCCCCTTCTTCCCAAGATACTTGCCGTGTATGGGGCAGTCGGTATTGTCCCCTCCACGCAGTAGGGGGAACGGCTCCTTTAAGAAGGGCGGTTGCCATGGCAATAGCCGAAGGTAACGTAAGAAAGGGATCTCACACAACAGGATTAATTTTTGTAATCTGCGATGATCTCTGTTTTAAAGGTGCAGTCTCTGCTAAGATCAGAGTATAGTAAGGGCTGTGCCATGTTAAATAGGTGGAGTAAGTGATTAGCATTTTTTTGTTTCTTCTATACAAGCAAATTGTTTTTTGTCCTTTTATTTTCTGTAAACCAGCTATGCTGCTGTCATTATTCACAGAGAAAGCGGATGAGTAATTTGTACCTGAGATAGTTATGCCCTACACTGACTCGAATGACAACCCATTTTTATTTTTTCAAAACTGACATGTAAAGAAGAAGAAAAGAAAAAAATATATATATATTTATTTTATGGGTGTTTTCAATCTTTTAAAGGAAGCACATGATATTATTCATAACCTTTTTATGTATTGGTTTAAGTATTGTTTGCCTGCTCTGTGGCACTGCCCCTTTAACATTAGCCTTGTGTAATTAGTGCAGACACCTGACGGCTTCTTTCACTGTCTAGTTACCAATAAGAGCCCGAGTAGATATTTCATCTCCCAGATTCCTAGTGTTCACAGTCCACATACTTTAGTGGCGAGAAGTCATTAGCAATCCAGTGACGGAGCCATTCACTGTGGCAGTCTTGCAGGATAATTTAATCAAGCCGAGGGCAATACAGTATGTTTAGATCCTATCTTTGTGTTCTCAAAACGAAGAGAAATACTGCATGACCTTGAGGATATGCTGCAAAATAACTCCACTTGTGCTAATAAATAAAGCTCAGAGGCTCTTCCATGACGGCCGGGGAAGTGTCACTTATTCCACGTAAATGAGTATTTGGCTACACCATAATTAAAGACTAATTTCCTTTATGTATAGCACCCAACAACAACAATAATAATAATGATTTACCATTTATTTTGCCTACGTATGCCTTAGGATGGAGTTTGGTCCAGCCGCACACAGCTAGTCCTGTTTGAGTTATGGCGGTGTTGCTAACTTAAAGAGGTTTGTTTTCAGGGCCCCTTTTACAAGTCTGAAAAGCTGGGGTGAGACTAATGGTGCGGGCGAGGGGGCAGCACGAGAAGTCTTGTAGGGGGTAGTGAGAGGAGGTAATAAGGGGTGAAGACAGGCGTAGGTCATGGGCAGAACAGAAGGGGCATTAAGGGGGTATTTGGGGAGACAGGCTCAAAGGCAGAGATGTAAGGGGGAGGCAGCATCGTTGAGGGCTTTGTAAGTTATAGAGAGGATTTTTTATTTTGTTCTAGAGCAGTGATTCTCCAGGGGGTTTGCTAAAATTATTGTGGGATACCAGGCAGTATAGTGGGCGCCTGATCCCATGTCGTGGAGGAAAGGGGGGACTGCGCACTTAGACCCCCAAACTGCACCTTAGAGTGGATGGTATAGCTATCAAATAAAGCAAGGAGCTTCCAAAGTCGCAAGCCAATTGTGGTGCATGACTATGAAAGATCACACCATGATTAACAGCGTGTTTCTCTCCTTCCCACAGCGTGTTTCTCTCCTTCCCACACCCCTCTCTCACCACCCCCCAACCCAACAGCTCAGGGCTTTATTCTACACGAGATCAGTTAAACTGTTTTGTTAGGAATAGTCTGAGTAGGCAATAACATTTATTAGTTAGGGGATTTCAGAACCAATATTTTCTAGCAGGGGGGTGCACACTGTAAAAAAGGTAATATGGAAATCCATGGGTTGTGAATAGCAGAGCAGTGAGCAGAGGAGTCTGGCAGTAGAATTTTAACTGGATGGGTCAAGTGGACATAGGGAATGCAGAAGTCAAGGTGTACATGACTAGTGAGTGCATCATGAGTGTAATAAAAACATTCTAGCTATTTTTTATTATTGTTATTTCATAGGGTGAGGGATAGAATGTGAGGAATGAAGGCGCTCAGAGTAGGTTGTGACCACTTTTGTTAGTGCCATCTCAGCAGCGTGCGGTATTCAGCCAGAATACAGTGTGTAAAACTCAAAGTAGTTTGGAGGCGATAATGCATAAATTTAGCTGCACAAGCTGGATTGTGCAGGATCCAAAGTAGTTTAGGAAGTCCATATGAGGTATTTCCTACGCTATTTTCATGTCAATTCTTAACAATCCTTTTTATGTCCAGTAAAATGCCCTGATAGTCAGCCAGACAGCTGTAAAACAAACATGTGGGTCTGGAGAGTTTGTAGCTGGCACTAAATTATCTAGAAAAGTCGCCAATAGTAATAGGAAAAGTTCATTTTGTTTTAGGGATTTTTATGCCTTTGCATGGGCTTAAATAAATACATTGATTTAATTGCTTTTGTGGCCATTGTAAACAATAACTATACACTTTAATGTAGACCTGGAGTAGCCAACTCCAGTCCTCTAGGGCCACCAACAGGTCAGGTTTTAAGGATATCCCTGCTTCAGCAAAGGTGGCTGTCGGTGGCTCAGTTACAATGACTGACCCACCTGTGCTGAAGCAGGGATATCCTGAAAACTTGACCTGTTGGTGGCACTTGAGGACTGAAGTTGGCCACGCCTGCTTTAGACCGTGGTACTTGAATTGGGCATATGCTTCTGCCTGGTTTCCACCAAAGATATTGATCAAATCACTGTAATGTTTCCCTTTTATTGATGCATCAGTCAGCATAGGTCATTCAGAGGCATTGTATTTCTAAACATGGATAATCCCAATAACTTCTTAATAATGCAAATGGTCTCTTTGTAGCCTGTATGTATATCTTTATTTGTATTGTGCCATCCATGCACTTTACAGCAGTAATACACGTGATAATAGGAATAAGCGCTTCAGATACAAAAACAAACAGGAAAAGGAGTCCCTGGTCTGAAGAGCTTACAATCAAAGTGCTAACTAGGGAGAACATGGAGACAGTGGGACGTTAGCGTGACTTCTGCTTTTTTTAATACTAGACTATACATATTAGTAAATTCAAGAAAGATGACAATAAAAAGCTTCCAATTAAGCATTTTACAAATCCATACATATTTTGAGCATTATTCCAGCCTCTATTAATATTCTTCATATTGCACACGTTTCTTATCCTGTAATAGGGGATTATAACATAGGGCTGAAGGAGTGGCTCATTGAGCAAAGTCACTGAATCTGGGGAAAACCCCCCAATAATACTGAGTTTGTATCTGGGGAAAACCCCCCAATAACACTGAGTTTGTAGCAGGGGGGCTTTGTCCAAATCCCGGTGTCAGTTCCTTGGGCAAATCGCTTTATCTCCATGTGCCTCAAGCACCAATAACTCAGATGTATTAATCGGGCAGGGACATTCTGTAAAAATCCAATGTACAGTGTTGCATACCGCGCACTCACTATACAGTACTGTAATTGTGAAGCACATTGAGTCCCATTGGGAGAAAAATGCTATATGAAATAGTTATATTATAACTAATATCTCTAAGTGCATATTAATATTTTGTCTACTATCTCAACCAATGTTGTCAGTTTGCTTTTAGCAACGTCCAACTACATGGCAGAGCTTCCCATAGTCCTTACTGTGTGCTACATTGTATCTGCATTTGTGTGGGTACATCCTGAAGAACAACAAGCATGAAATGTGTTGGCATTATATAGTGGCCACTGCTTGTGCCGTATATTGAAAAGGGATGCCCTAGCCCAAGCAGAATCAATGTGGTGTATCTGTGTTTCTAGTTAGTTAAACTAAGAGTATTATGGAATAAAATGATCCAGGCAACAAGAACGTCTTCAATGGAGTGATTTTGTTTCTTTGTACCCGTCATAAATAGTTTGCCACTCACGATTAGTTCAATGAGCCTTGAGCATATCATGGGTGAAACTGCCTCATATGGATGGTTCATCTAGTAAAGTGAGTAAAGACACTGACAAGCACTGAAGTTCAACCTGGTTCAATTCCCGGTGTCGGCTCCTTGTGACCTTGGGCAAGTCCCCTGTGCCACAGGCATGAAAAACATAGAGTGTAAGCTCCACGGGGCAGGGACTGTGACCGCAAAATGTCTCTAACGCGCTACGTAAAACTAGCAGCGCTATACAAGAACAAACAATTATTATCTAACACTCAGCAGAGACCCTGTACAGGAAACTGTTCAGTGCTCATTTTCTTTTTTACTTTATTCATCGCAAATTATGATAAATTGGTCATATTAACTTGGTAACTTAACTGATGGCAATTCAGTACATTACATTATCAATCAAACGAAAAGAAAAAGCATTACAATTCCTTAATTACTCCCATATCCAAGTGTCCGATTTAAATCATACCGTTGCATCCGCTCCAAATTACAAATTCATCTTGCGGGCTAAATTAGAATGTAATACAGAAACAAATGAAACCATATTAAATATTCTTTGTTTGTTTTCCCCTCAGTTTTTAAATATTTCTAATTGTTCTAAATGTGGTTGTGGCTGTTTTCTGCAGCGGCTTTTATACCCAAACTAACGGAGAAACCAGAAACCGCTTTTACCCAGAAGCCAAGTGGGTTAATAGATAAATCCCTGCCTCAAGCTGTATGAATGCTTCATAAAGCCCCACACTGCAATACTTTGATATATTACTTGAGTGAAAATAGCCACTTTTTTTCACAGCTGAGCTATATATATTTAAAAAAAGCAGCAGTATCCATTTTTGTTAATTGTGAATGACATAACTTAATTATGTGCATCTGCCCAATCTGCTGGAAACTGAACAACCTAATAAGATTTCATGCCCACTAAATTGAATTTGGGACTACTCGTGAGATTTCGGTTTGATAAAAGGGATTTCTTAAGTTTCGGTCTCGCCGCTGTTCGTGTAATAGGAAACCTTTTTTTTTCTGGTAGTTTTGATTGAAAGGAGCAGTAATATTTTACTTGTAATGCTTTTTGAGTTGGAGATCTCCGGGATTATTTCATTTGCGGGTAGACCAGTGGTGGATGCTGCTTATCTGCATTCCTGAGACACTAGCACAGACAAAAACGAGTTTCCCAATTCTGTCGTTGATTTCCTTAGCCATCAGCACTGCCTAAAGGTGCAGTTCCACTTAGCATGCACATATTGAAAAATCTCACCACTAAAATTGTCGGTTTTAGACACATTTAATCACCTAGTGTGTACATTTCACTTATTTGCATCCTATGATGAATGAATAATTTATTTTCAACAGGAATATTCTTCAGTTACTTTTCTTTATTGCCCTCCACTCTTATCTGTTTGGCTAATAATACCATAAATACTTATGAAGTGTGGTCACAAATGATATACAGTAGGATAAAGATTATGTAAACCATCCAAAGCATCTTTTTGCCATGGAAAGGTTGTGTAATAATAATAATAATAAAAATGTATACAGTACTTTTAACCTATTCTAAACATCTCTCAACCATTAGTTCTCTTTCCACTTTGCAATAAAATAAGAAATATTCAGATGTAAAACCAAATGAAAGGAAGTAATCCTGCTGCTTCGAAATGTTTTATAAATATTTAGACACTGAAGGGGCATATGAAACGTCAAAAAACGTGACGTGGAAGGGCTCAATATTATTATTTTTTTTTATTTTTTACTTTCTTTGCCTGTATTCTAATGCAAGTTATGTTGTATGGGCAGCATACAGCATCACTTACAGTAGCTGCAGTGCTTTCAGTGCGGCTACTTACTTCAGTAGAGACCCTGTGAGTGTATGTGACACAGCGTGTGCTGGGTGGTGAGTGAGCACTGTTGTTTGCAAAGAGCAGGTTCTTTTTCAACATATTTGGGTTCTTTGTATTTCCCAGTAGTGGCTTCTAACGCTTTGGCCAAAGGGTTTAATTAAATGTCCCTTATTCATGAGAAAACTAACATTGAAGTATTTAACTATGTATTATGTCACATTGGATGTAGCATTCGTTATCTTTGTCTTACGTTGTATACATTTGGCCACGCTCAGTAGCACTCCTTTTGACACAAATATATATCTATGATGTGGTGGGTTCTGGGGTCAGAGCTTGCTGGGATTGTGTGTTTATTTCCCAGAAGTGTTTGGATGAACTGTTTCCCAGATTGTGAGTAGTGTTTGAGTGTATAGAAAATTGCTTCCCTATTTATATAGCAATGTACATTTGAATACAAACAAGTGCCATCTTGGCCCACCAGAAATAGTGTGTGGGTGTGGTGTGGTGTAATGAATGGAGAGTTCTGGATACTTGGTCCCATTTACATGCAGAACAAGTACAGTACAGTGTTGGCAGCTGCAGTGCAGGCAATCCTGCCCGTTCTTTCTGTCTGCTCTGTTCTGGCTAGGTGCCAAGATAGCCTGTTATGCAACAATTACCAGTGGGGGTGACTGCTTCCAAAATGAACCAAATGAATAACATTTACTTCCTTACAAATTAGTAGCTACTGTATCTACAATGATTTCATGTTGTCTGATGTACTGCCTGACGTGAAGTACTGCCTGACGGTGATGTTACCGCTGGTTTTCACCAGAGGTAAGACAACCGAGGGAAATGGGTCCTCCATGGGAACAAATGAGGCCTTGGCGAAGCATACTGTTAACTCTTTCATGGACTGCTTTTTTCTTTTGCTCCATGTGTAAGCTTTTTCCGGCAGAGATTCCCTTTTTATGTTCTACTTTGAAATCTGCTTGTTTGGTTCAACAGTATTTTATATTTATTTAATATACTGTATACATTTGGCACTACATTATCTATGGTTGGAATGAAAGTAGCTGCCTTCCTCCCTTTTGCCATAATGACTTCTAGGCTCTTTAATTCTTTAAATATAACTCTTAATACATTTATTTGTCCCATTTCCTTTTTATTTCATCGTATTCTTTAATAATGTGGGTTCCATTCATCAAAGCATCTGTATCCTTCTATTCTTCACCTTCTAATCCTAACTCTCCATGTCTTACTTCCTCCTCTTTGATAGGAGAGAGTTCTCTGTTGCTCTCCTCCCCTGCCTCTACCACTTGTTCTCTCGACTCAATCCCCTCCCATCTCTTTAAACCTCTTCCACTCTTCCTATACTCACCCACATTTTCAACTTGTCCCTCTTCTCTGCTACCATTCCCACTTCCTTCAAGCATGCTATATTTACACTGCTATTCTCAAAAATAACACCGTGTGCCTTACTTATCTCTCCTGCCTTTTGCTTCCAAACTCTCTTTATATTCTTGTATTCTCTCGCTTCTTCTAAACACACTTCACATGGTATCCGCACAGCTCACTCCACTGAAACAGTCCTAATCAAAATTACTAATGACCTTCATGCTGCCAAAGGTCATTCACTCTGCTCATATTAATCTACCTTTCTGCGGCTTTTGATACTGTAGTCCCTTTTTTCTTTCACATCTTCCACACGGTTTGTATCTGTATCCACTTACCTCTCTCATTGTACTATCGGGGTATCTCTTACCAACACATCCTCCTATAGCAATCTCAGCTTGTTCACCCCAGAGGTCTTTCCTGGGGCGGAATGGGACGTTTGGCAGCCGCCGGGACACTTCGCTGTGATGTCCACCGCGCGCCGACCCGACAAGCGAGGTCTGCCGTGCCCGACCGCCCCCTTCAACATGCCAGGTCTGATAAATGCATGTTTAAATGTTCTGCCCGGGAATGCTATACTGCCTAGACCAGCTGCTTCAAAGTACCATCTTTAAATGTCTTATGTGGGAATGTTAAAGATGGCATGTCGGAGTGGCCGGTCTAGGCATGTAGCGGCCCCATGTGGGAAATTTAAACGTACTTATCACACCGAAATGTTTTAGCGGCTGCGTTTTGTCACTACCAAACGTCCTAGACATTACCTGGGACCAATTCTCTTCTCTCTACCCCATCCTTTAGGCGAAGGCCCCAGTGTGTGCGCAACGGTGTGCCTGGCGGCACTCGTTCCCGGCAGCAGCGCGACCTGGTGGACTCCAGGCACCGTGCGACGGGGACGTGGCCATGACGTCAAGCAGCTGGTTCGCCCTCATTGGCTGAACCACCGCCGTGACATGGCCAGCGCTCCGTCGCCACAAGAAAAGACAAAATCCTTGTCTTTGCGAAATGTTGTTGCGCACCGCGCATTGTGCTGGGGCGCGCAGGCAGTTACTGGGGCCTGCCCCATAGAGGGCCGTACCTAGTGTGGGCCGCACACGCAGCCGCGGCCACTGGGAACCTAGACTTAGCTGACCTGATCACATCTTTTGGGTTCAAATAGCATATCTATGCTGATGACTTTCAAGTTTACTTTAAAGCCTGAGACCTTACACCGGCTACCAAGACCATAGTCTCTGAAAAGCTCTAATGCAATATCATTGTATGTGGCCTTTTACCGATTGACACTTAATATGTTGAATACCAAGCTCCTCATACTTCTCACAAGCCTGGTCCTATTGCTTACCTCTGTTACTAATTGAAGCACTACCATACACCATGTAATACCCGTATCACAAGTACAGTAAGCTGCCTAGGTTTCACATGTAACACCTCTCTCGCATTCTCCCCTCATATTCAGACTGTGGATAAAGACTGCTCATTTTGTACTCAGTAATTTTGAACCCTGCTGTTAGAATCACTTCACACTCCCTTATTCTCTGCTCCTCTTCTGGCAGCTCATAAGGTCCTATATTAATGATAAAATTCCCTTTTCACTTAAGTCTATATACTCATCTGCCCATCCTTGCATCCTAGCCCTAATTTCTCGATATACATCTGCCCGACTCTTGCGTTCTGCTTGAGGATGTTTTTGGTCTACCCCTTTCCCACCTAAAACCTCTCACTTACTGCCCCACCCTTGTGGAAGGCCCTTACCCTCAATGTCAGAAAAGCAGCCTCTCCATTTTCAAGGTGGTCTCAAAACTCCTCTAACAAATCATTTGGGTAGCTCCAGTGATTTCGTCCCTGGTGTACACCCTTAAGAGAACACCTTCCTACTATCTGTATCGTTCTTCCTGCTTACACTTCTACTGTAAGACTTGTGTCTCAGTATTTAGTTGTCTGTTACTGATGTGAAGCGCTATGTATATGGATGCAGCTATACAAATGACGATATACAGTATATTTCATTTTATGAAGATTGACGGAAGGGCTCAGTGAGTCTGAGAACAATGATTTCAAAGCTGGGTAGCCTGGTTCAAATCCCAGTGTCTGCTCCTTGTGTCCTTGGGCAAGTCACTTTATCACACTGCGCGCCTCAGGCATCATAATTAGATCGTGTACTTATCTGGCCATTTACAGCGCTGCGTTCCCTGTCATCGCTATATATGAAAAATATATTCATATTACTGTCCAGAGCCCCTATTAATTTTTCTGGTACCTTTCGATAATGTATTGCAGGCCTCACTGCTAATGTAGGGGTGAAAAATAGTCAGACGCCTGTGTTTTTCTATTTTAACATTTAACATCCATTTATCTAATGCTACAGACGAAGTTCTTTGGTTTTCTATTTAATGAACCCCTTCAATAGTTAACACAACACCAAGATGGTAGTATAAATTTCTCCGTTGTACAGTATGCATGTTTTGTTGTATTCCTGGAGTTGGAAACAGCAGATAGTAAGGGACGGTACATTAATGGCTGGAAATGTTTACAGCCATTAATGTACCAGTACTTTAGTGAAGAGATTTATCCATACTAAGCTTTTCAGTGCCGGAAAAGCCAGCAAGACCTTTTACTCTGCCGATTCCCCTGGAACCAGAAGGATTACATCTAAATTATCCAACAAATGATAGATCTGTTGTACATGTCCTTCCGATTTTCCTTTTTTTCTTCTGTACCCAGGAGCCCCAAGTTCCACGCTGTCTCCGAAGGATTCAAAACAAAATAAGTTACTGTACTGACAAACGGCCCTCTTTGCTAGGATGTTAAAACGAACGGGTTTCCCATTGAATAAATAGGGGCGGGACTTTTCGGATTCACTTTTGAAGCATGTGATGATAAAAAATACTCTTAAATGATTAATTTCAATCTTCTAGATCTTCTTTGTCCCTACTGCTTTTTTATATTGCAAGTACCTTCATGTTTCCTTTCAGCCATTTTTACAAAAAAGACATAAGCCTTTTTATTTTTATTGCAAATATTACGCTGTATATTATAGTTTACATTTGGTTGTGATTTAATTAAACGGCACTTTTACGAGCAAAATGTAGTTCAAAGTTTCTAGTAGCTGTTTGTCCTGGAGAAAAGCAGATTTATTGTAGATTATGATACAATTTAGTGGAGCAACAGGAGAAGTTCTAGTGTACAGAGCTTTTAAAGTGTAGGGTTTCTGCAGGTGCACTGTGCGTTCCCATGAAGGCACATGAGACGGATCTAATTCTGATAAATTACCAGTTCTATGGGACCAGTTATTTGAAAGTCTCCCACTTGTTTGCAAATCCATTTTTACCTGGAGAAATTAATTTCCATACCTCTTAACTTAAATGATCTTGATATTGTATATTTGTATACTTCAGCAGCCTACCTTTGTCTTTCCAGGTTGATTACTTGGTTTAGATACACAGCTCTATACATTTGAAAATATTAAAATGGGAAATATTAAGTCCTTAAACTGCATGTGATCATTTTTTTATATAAAACAAACTATATTTAAATTAAGATTTTGCACTCGCAGACCGTTTGTCATGGATGGTTGGTTTGGCTGGTTTCCTGAATCTATCCAAGATTTTGGGACACTCTGACAGTGTGTAACTGGGGGAGGGGGTGTCCCTTGAGCCAAATGCCACTATTTTCCACACATACTTATTGACTGCCAAATCTTGGGCCGGTAGGAAGCTGCAACATAATCAGTTGTTGCTTCCTATTGGATGTACAATTCCAAAGTGCGGTGAAACGGCCTCAGGCGATGGGAATCCGGCCTGTGCAGCCAACACAACACAGACAAACAATTTCTTCAAAGTGCAGGTCTCCTCTAGGACAGATAGAAAGGAGAGCTCTACTCACGTTCATAATGAAGTTCTCCATTTAATGTGACAGGCAAGAACAGAGGAAAAACAACGTTTCAGGTCCCATATGGACCTTTCCTCGGTTCCTATTGGATGGCCATTTAAATCTCCTGTAGAATACCGGTAACTTTACACCGAGAGGGAGGGGAGCAGGGCTGAAATTAGTGCCGTTCATGGAGGGGGCCCCCTGATGCCAATCATGTATAAATAGTTAAATTGAGAGTTGGGTAGGGTGGATCGGTCCTTTTTAAATTCACCCCTGATGCCAGAGCCAACCAGGGATTTCCCCTGTTACCCAATGGGTCAGTTCAACCTGGCTTGTGGAACGTGTTGCATGGTTACAGACTGACCGTCAAGTATGTTGGTTGGTAATATTTTCCGTATTACCGTCCATTGAGATTTTTTTTATTGAGTATCAGTGAGTTAAAGTGTCACTGCTGAGTGGAATATTTGTAATGAGATATTCTGCCTCAATGATTTTATTCACTTTGAGGGAAAATAGTATATAAATAGAACTCTGTTTTGCTACAAACCCAGCAGACACAGGGATGACACTAAAAGCGTATGTGAGCTCTGCATTGTGCTAAACGGAATACCACTTGCCGAAACAATTGGAGATTTTCTCTTTTTACACCAAGCGTATTTGCATGTTCCATGTACAGAAGAAAGGAAAACGCACGACACTGCATATAAAAATATATACCTGTAATTAAGAACAGTCAATACACACTGATTGTTCTGGCTCTTGTTTGGTCTCTTTCTGTATTTTACGGTAGTGCGTTTTCCTCAGCTGTCTTTATATGTGAAACATGTTTAGAGCTGAGCTTTATATGATCTAATTGGAGCACCTGGAGTTTTATTGACACATTTACTTCAGGTATAAATTGTGATCACATTCTTCCTGCTTATATGTGTAACACAGTTCTCCCCCCTCCCCCCCCCCTTCCTCTCTCCTCTCACTCTGGAAAGATGTACTACTGGTTACTGCTGTTTGTGGTGCGTGCATACCTGTGAAGGTCCAGGAGAGCTGATTGTTCCGCTATGGTGTGGGGAACAGGACAGGCTTTTGTAGATCTTAAATGTTCACTTGGGATTTCAGCGCCTCCAGCTCCAGTGGGCTCCAGGATTTCCAGAGTCAGCCCCCACTAGGGCAGATTCCATCCATACCCTTACCCAATAGACTGAGAGCTCAGCAGGGGTATATAAAAAGGGATGATTTATTGTAGCAGCCACCGCTAGCAGTAAAGCGTATGCATGAGGATTGATCTGTGTCCTCAGACCTCTGGATGGTGCCTTGGCTTTCTGGTAGATTTGAAGCCTGTAATTTCTCTTGCTCCGTCAGCCCTTGAGGGACTGACTGCATGTCTCACTCCCAGCCGGGAGGAGCTGAGCTTCTTGCTTCCTCACCCCAGGAGGGTGGGAGCTGAACTGACTATAATTTAGTACTTCCTCTCTGATGCACCAGAAGGGGAGGACACAAGGTCTGTACCACTATTGGCTGTACACAGACCCTTGTGGCACCACCTCTTCTGTCACTCAGTCAGCACGAGGGGGGTCAAAGCACTAGGATAGCCTGCCACAGCCTTTAGCTACAAAGGACTTGCGTGACAGGAGGCAGAGAGGCAGTCTGGACCAGCCATGGCTACATACAATTAAGGGAAATATGATGGTGAACAGTTTTCCTTATTGAATCTTCTCTGGCCCTCATGTAAGTGAATTTGGCAGTATAACCAGAGCCTGTGAGACTCATCAGTGTGTGTTCCATTTAGGCAGAAAGAGGCTTCTCTGGTTCAGTTTCTTGTGGTTTCAGGGTTTCTATTTTTCCTTTCAGCTGTCCCGTCCCTTCTTTTTCTTGTTCAGAATCTTCATTAAATAAGAGTAGCTGTGGTAATTAGTATATGAATACGTTATACGGATAAATAGATGAGCAATGTAATTTAAAGCCGCAAACCTGCCTAGCTGTTTATCTTTTTTTACTGCATTTAAACCAGCTTGGGATAGAGGGGGGGGGGGGGGGGGGTAGGGGGCGGACAACGACGACACCCTAACCCCAACCCCGAGATATTTACCAATAATAAATGTTCCTACAACGGAAACAAATTGGCTGAAATAGTCCCATCTGCCAATAGGAATAGAAAGTGTTATCCATTGACTTGAATTTTAGTTGATTCTCTTCCGGGTGCTTTCACCCTTAACAGAGAGTGATGAAGAACCCCCCCTGGTGTTAAAATAACAGTGCCAAGGAACACAATTAAACTGTAGGCTCTCGAGGGCAAGGTGTTCCTATTGTCTGGTTTAGTTTGTTGCACTTATTGCATTGTAATTCCCTGTATTGTCTTTTGCGAAGGCAATACATTGTTGGCACTATATAAATAAATATTTACATATGTACCATATGCAAAATACACCATGGAACGTTTTCAGGTACATTTTCCATTACTGCTGCTTTACATTCATTCACGTGTCGCGTGTAGAGAAGGGTTGACACAAATGTGGCATGATTATTGGATGAGTGTTGTCCATGCTCCTCATACCCGTAGAACATTAACCCATTGTGTGCTGGAAGGGGAGGAGTCCTCCTGTTTCACTCCCTTTTAATAAAAAGATGGTGTCCTACGGTGCACAGGACGCCATGTCCCTTAGAAAAATTAGCTGGGGCTGTGAACATAGCTGCTACGTGATGGGTCCTGGGAATGCCAGACCCCGTGACGTAGTCGCTACATCTAAAGGGTGCACAAAGGGTTAAAGTGTATCCCAGTGAGAGAGACTTCAATGGTAGCCGTTGTCGCTCTGGCAACTGGGAGAAAGAGCCAAGCCTCTAATGCGTTGCCTTAGGCTCTTTGAGATGTTATCTGAAGAAGCATCAATCGGGCAATATCCTAGCAACCTACAAAGTTCCCTTAGCATTGCTCTTTGCAGTTGAAAAATAGTGTCATTTCGTTTTTTCCCTTTATCTAAAAGCATGTTAATCATTAAAAAGCTTCCTCTCTCTATTGTTTGGAATTGTTGACACGTTATTTCCTTAGTCCGAGACGAGCCGCTAAGAAAACAGATATTTTTGCACCTTTTGAACTCCAAGTTCAAAATGGCAGCCAAAGATGGTACAGTACATGGTTATGCGCTTTTTCCTTGATTGCAACTCTGGTACAATTAGGTTGCAGAGTTAAAGTGGATGAAATATGAATTTGTAATCGCTGGAAGGAATAGAAATGTTCAAAACAATGCTGAACTGAGATCTACAGCTTCAGCTTCTCTAGCAACGATATAGTCCTTTACTGTTCCTGAACATGTTACTTTACAC
The DNA here is from genome assembly GCF_040206685.1 of Ascaphus truei. Taxonomy (NCBI): domain Eukaryota; kingdom Metazoa; phylum Chordata; class Amphibia; order Anura; family Ascaphidae; genus Ascaphus; species Ascaphus truei. Next base: position 418,620,390 of record NC_134485.1, on the reverse strand, counting down.
AGCAAACCTGAGGGAGAGCGGGGGGGGTTCAAGTTCCCTAGGCAGAACAAAATGGTTTAGTAAGGAATCTGCATACAGCATTGTGCATTCTGACCTCGCACATGTCACAGGTAACATCACATGTCTAACATTCATTCCTACAGACCCTTGGGGAGAAAATAGCCGTAGTAAGCCGATGTAATTGGCCATTGTTGAAGTGAAACATTTATCTTGGTGGTCCCAGGGGCTTTGTTTCGTGAAATGCGGCAAATCGCTTCTGCTGAAATGTAACCGCAGTCAGGCCAGCAAGACCCATACAGCCTTATTTGCTCATTCAGAGTTTCTGTTCTGACCAATACTTTTTAGTCTAGTTTCAAACAATTTCTGGTACAAATAATATTTTATTAAAATAGTTTGTCCCTAAGATATCTTTGGTTAGGTCAGTGAATAAGTTTTTTTTATTTGTTTGTTTTTATCCCCACCGCATGACACTCAACAAAGTAATCAGAAACAGTCACCATCTAGGCAGGGGTGGGCAACTCCAGTCCTCAAGGGCCAAATGCAGGTCTGGTTTTCAGGATATCCCTGCTTCAGCACATATGGCTCAATCATTGGTTCAGTCAACTGATCTAGGGCAACCTGCATTATAGATGGTATCACTGGCTTCTTATACCAAATTAGAACCGGGGCCCATCCAATTGTACTTTTATCACTGTTTTGTAATATATCTCTCTATTGTGAGATCCTGGAATGGGACGTTTGGCCGTGACCAAACCGATGCCGGTACTCCGTCGCCACCATCAGTACTCGCCGCAGGACACCTCACCGCCACTCAACGCCAATACCACAGTCTTCAAATGTTCTACAGATATCACTTTTGCGCGAGCTCCTTTTAATACTCGACCTTACTAAATGTAAAACTGTTCTTAAAACCCTTATTCTCCATAACAACTGAAGGAACAACAACCCTGATCACTCGCTTAGTAGCCGTATGACTCTTGCTTTTTAAATCCACACTAATAATATCCACCTATAGTTGCTACTTTGTACGAAATATCAATTGCATGCTATCAGTGTTGAATGGTAGTACTGTAATGTTAGCATAAATAGAAAATGACTTTGTTCCTTGATGAAGCTTCTTGAAACCAATTGGACATTAAGGATATTTTTCTATGATTAGTTGGTTTTGGAATGTCAAGTGCTCGTCTAAAAGCAAACACATTGCCTTCTTTACTCACGTTTCAATTATTTCCGAGATGGTACAACTTACCACTTCAAGGACGCCAAGTCGGCATGTGAGTCGTATTTTCTGATGTCTTGGTATATGCCGTTAACACCCTAATCCATTGCACTATTCTTTCCAATTTATCTCGTCAACAAATATAATCACAATAAAAGAGATCTTCTCCCCCCCCCCCGCCCTCCTACCCGCAGTAAAAATGATTACTAAATTGTTATTGTACTTAGAGGTTTGCAGCTTCCTTTGTAACCGTTTATGAAGGTGATGATTACTTCTTTTTTTTATTTTTATATACTTCATCTCTTAGTGAATTTATCGGGTCATTAATCTTCCAAGATTATCTCAGCTGTTGAAACGCGAATCTATTATCCCCTGACCTTTCACGTGCCCTTCAATCCAGTTTCACAGATTCTCTCCCCTGGCTCTCTGATGTGTCCCCCCCACTACCATACACACTGCCCATTTTTCTACCTTGACACCACATTTTGATGCTGTCACTGACTGCACCATTCTCCTATTCTCCCAGCTCTCCAGCCATTAGCATTGCCTTCTTACGTACTTAAATCCTTCACCCTCCAGCCTCCCTTCAATTTGTTTGTTTGGGGGGCTTAAATCTTCATAAGGAGGGACTGCGGCATCACAGCAGATTGAATAGGGACCCTCGTTCCTAAACCTTTGACATGACCATGACAATGAGCCCCAACTTCTAGGCCACTTTCTTCTACGGTCCCGTTGTTATTGAGGAATACTCCCAAGTTGAATATTCGATCCAAAAGAAAATGAATTTTACATAAAAGACCAACATGTCGGCCTTTATCAGGGTGACCCTGCATCAAATATTCAACTTGGACTCCTCCAACATGTATCCATATGTGATGAGGGACTTTCAATGCCTTCTCTGGAGCACCCGGTAACTTCTTTCTGTTGCTTTTTGGATTGATGTTTTTTGGTGTGCAGTAACCTTACCTTGTTTTTCCACTTGTCTTATTGTAACCTCTTTCTTGATGGACATCCTTTCTGTCACCCGTTTCCGTTACAGCCGATTCCCAAAGCCACTGTGGCCTACATTTCTCCTCTCTCTTAAAACTCTCTCCCATGCTGAATTACGTGCGCGTCTCGTCCCCTTTCATTGCTTCCCACACACCAGAACATTTACCCTAACTCTTGTGCAGGTAAAGGTACCTTAAAATCATTTTTATTTTTATTTTGAAGTGAAACTTCTTTAGTGGCACCTATTCTGATGGGGTAAAACGGGAGAGATGGGGGACAAATGTGAAACGGAAGTGACGTAACGGCTCCCCCATCCCTCCCCCCCACATGTGACATCGCCGCCGCCGCCGCTCCTAACGGCCACCGTTCCCCCCCACGCACCCGCTGTGACATGCGGCGGCGATGCTCCTAACGGCCGCCGTTAACCCCACACGTCCGCTGCCATGGGTGTACAAAGATGGCTGGCGCAGAGCTTCCGGTGCTGCGGGTGTGGGTGTAGTTAGATGGCGGAAGCCCCGCAAGTCCTCCGGCTGTGAGAGGAGGAGCCGCTGCTCAGCCTCTCTCCTCCCTAACTCCGCTTCCCCTTCCCTGTGTCCCGCTGACTGAGCGCCGCCGGGGCCGGAGGAGGAGAGCCGCCATTCCCCCCACACGTCCACACAGACATGGAAGGTTGAGGCGCATGTGCAGATTTGACCGCCGGGTCCCTCAGGCCAGGAAGCTATCTGCATCCGTTGATGCGAGGCAGCGCATGCGCAGAGTCGCCCGCCCCTCGTAGCGAGCCGGAGGCTGAAGCGGAAGCGGCGCCGAGAGTGGAGATTCAGCTGTCCCCATCCCTCCCCGATCCACGCGATTGAACGAGGACAGGACAGCACAGCACGGGGGGTGCTCACCTCTCACGGCTCCGGTAACGCGGGAAGCGGGGGTTTGAGTGCGCCGCTTCCAACGCAGCACTGCCGAGGGGGGGGGCTCTCAATCACGGTATCTGCCCCTCACATACGCCGGGCCCGGTGCGGCCGCGTCTCCCTGGGGGTGGGGGTGGGGGGTAGGAGAGACTCAGACAGAGCCGCCGCGGGTCCGCAGCTCTGCCTGGGGTGGGGGGAGTCAGGAGAGAGGGGGCAGGACACAGAAAGAGAGACACAAATACACTGACACACATACACACACTGACTGACACACACACACACACACACACACTGACTGACACACTTACACACACACACACACACACACACACACACACACACACACACACTGACTGACTGACACACATGCACAAACTGACCGACACACACACACACACACACACACTGACCGACACACATACACACACTGACCGACACACATACACACACTGACCGACACACATACACACACTGACCGACACACATACACACACTGACCGGCACAGATACATACACTGACTGAAACACACAAACAAACACACAAACAAACACACATACATACTCTCTAACTGACACATACACTGACTGACACATGTGTGCCGAGCACGCGCGTTATAAGTCAATTTCTGTGACAAAAGTCAAAGAAGTTTCACTTACTATGCGCGTGCACAGCACACACAGCTTTTTTTAAACGTAAAAGCATAACCAAGTATTTAAGGCTTTTTATCTTTCCTCTGTCACTGTCCATGACATCTGCTATTCACGGTTACGAGTTGTATGACCCCCAGCTGCATTAATTGCATACTCAAATCCTCATTCATTTTTGCCTATACTTATTTTGCTTATTACTGTATATTGGTACCTTTTTATTTTTAACTGTGCGTGTTTATGTATATTTTTTGTAGCTGGGCGTAGCAGCGTTTAGCAATGAGTTTGAAATTCACACATCACAAAGTCAGCTTTCTGGCCATTTCTCTGTAAATATAATGTAAGGTAACCCAAGAGCTACAGAAAGGGTAATTGTTCTGGGACGCCACTGCACGCCTGAGTAAGGCTATATCAGGGCGATTCTGCAAATAGCCGAGCCAGGAATCCAGTGCTTTCAAGACCATTATTTGCGTTGCTATGGAAACAGGTCCCATGCGTTTTTCTAGAGGAAGGTTTAATGAAGAGCACTTCCTGTGAAATGCTGATAACAACCAGCTTAATAGAGCAGCATTTTATGTTTGGGTTGTTTAGGGATACCTTGGAAGAGTACAATGCATTACGTTAATGTAACCCCCCTATGCCTATGGGAAACCGCAGGTGATTACGCGTGCTGCTGATACCTGTATGCTCACAGGAGGCCTAAGCCTCCGCTTGTGGGAGCCTGGTGTGAGCTCCCTCGGTGCAGCGCCTCCACCTATGAGGATCCCAGCGTAAGCGGAATTAACTCCTCATAGGAAACAATACGACCATAATAATACAACCAATGTATATATAACACGCTTTACTAACACAGTAATGACACAATAATACAATTACACACACTTCATAACAATAATAAAGACATCACACAATGATGGTTTCCCCAACGTACTGAGGGTGAAACCCTGATGCCCGCGGAACAATTCTCACCCCAAAGTGTGTGAAGGTAGCGCTACCCTCCCTGAGATGTGGTGGTGCACGGTGGGTACCTTCCTGGCTACGACCAGGGAATTAGGGGAATCCTCTGTTAGCAGAGCCGCATCTGTGGTCCCACGAGGCAGAGTCTGAAATATTCCCCTCACGCTTTACAGTTGTTGGTCACGTGCGCTCTCGTCCGAAGGCTGCAGCGTGTCCGACGGCACGGTGACGCGTGTTGTGGGTCTATTAAGGGGGGAAGAGTCCCTATATAGGGCCTTCCGAACAATACAGTTCTGGCCTTGTCCAGTGGCTTACTAGCTCCCGGGACACATCCGCCCTCTTTGCTGCCTCTCTGATGACTAAATGTCACCTCTAGAATTCCGCTGACAGGTCTTTTAAAAACGGCCTATCGCGCCACCTTGCCGCAAAGCCTCCTGGGACTTGTAGTCTTTTCTTACCCTCTTAAGAGATGGCCGACACTCCGGGCACAACTGCACAGGCGCACCGGAAAAAAAATGGCCGCCGCCACTCTTAATCGACCGCGCGGAACAGCGGAGCAATTCCCTGCACCGGAGGCAGATGGGGAGACCGTAGGGGGCTTCTGCTACATCAATTTTCAAAGAATCTTTATATCCCACGTTCTACTTGTACCCGCCAACATTGTGTTGTCAGTAGGCCTTTCTCTATGGGTGTTTGAGGGTGTTAAAGTCTGGAGAAGGCCTTGGGTTTTAGCAGCACCAGTGAGTATGTGTTTTTTAGTTCTCTGCTTTTTATGTAATGTTGGAGGAAGAATGAAGCTACCTTACTTTCAACTCTGGTATTTTGGAGATAGTTTTTCTCCCCTGCCCTCCTTACCAAATACTCAGAAGATGCCGTTTTCATCATCTTTTTGTGATTATTACCCCAGATTTCTAGCCGCCACGTGGGTCCTGCAGACGTGTAACATTGGTTGTACTTTTTACGGGGCCAACATCAGTTCTTAAATAAAACTATAGTGTACAGAGCATGTGAAACGTCACAGATCTCCTTTTCAGGTGTACAGAGGTTATTGCTATCTGTTGAGGGATTTTTCAGTCCGTATGATTAACAGAGAAGTATGAAAACTAAAGATTATAATTTAGGAAAGGGATTGGTAAATACAAATTATCCAAATGATGCTAAAATGTATGTAGTCTGTCTTCCTGCTCTGCAACATGATCATTTTTTTTTCTTGAGTGGAAGGTAACCTGGATATTTACTTTTTTAACCTTTCCCTGATGGAAAGTTATTGTGCCATTTTTGTTGCCTTTAATTTCTTCCAATGTATTAGTTAGGATTTGTCCCATTTGAGAACTCGATGCAGGTTGGTATGTCTGACATACTGATTTTCAGCTTGGCGTGAGGCTGAGGACTCCAGGACAGCCCACTGCCCCTCTAAATTCAGAGGGGGAGGTGTGTGTGTGTGCGTGTGTGCGTGTGTGCGTGTGTGCGTGTGTGCGTGTGTGCGCGTGTGTCCGTGTCCCGGCAATCCATGCTGTTTTTTTAATTTTTTTATACAGTATAGAGGCACGGAGTCTCCAGAGCTTTACCCCATTAATTTCAGCTTCGGGGGCCCCTTGTTCCAGAGATACTTGCCTCCGTGGGGGTGTCAGTAGCCAATCCACGGTTCACATTATGGCTGATATTCGGGAACTGCGGCCCAATAGGAAGCTGTCACCCAGTGCAGCTTCCTTTTGGCCCATGTTACGCGGGAGCTTTAAATTGCAGGAGATACCGGCACCTCATTTGGAGGCAACCATCTCTTAGCTCAGGGACCCCCTGCTTCCAAATGAACTGGGCTCCGCTCTATAGACCCCATACTTCAATCATGTATTTAAAAGAAAAAAAACCCGTGGATTTCTCCTTTAAGATGACACTGGCTCCTTTAAAATTCTGGGTGGCTCCTAAGTATTTTATATTTTTGTTCACCCCTAATATATACACAATGACCTTTAAAAATAAAAAAATATCAAAGTTCTGAATCGGTTTTCTGCCTAATGAGCCTTTAAAAAATAACAAACAAGCACTATGACAGGCATATTGTGATTGAGTAATTTAGTGGTTGGGGAGCCGCTTTACTGGGTCGGAGTATTGCTTTATGCAGCAGAATATTTATTTTGGGGTGTTGGGATTCTTACATATCGTGTTCTTATGCTCCCTTGTTGAAAGTTAAACAGACATGAGAAGTATTCTCGTGTGCACATCTTTCCAGCTTACTTCCTTCTGTATTATTATTTACTTTTTTTGTATTCAACTTTTATTGTAAATGTACTGCTTTATACAATATGGCAAAAACACATCAAACATTGCAGACACAACATTCAATTCTGCCCGTGAAATGACCTATATATTGAATATTGCAGTCCTCAACATAACAATAGAGTGATTCAGTATAAAAGTAAAAAACATAACATAAAACAAGAAAGCCAATCAAAAAGAACAATCTGAGGGGTCAATATTCAAACCAGTTTGATGCATTTTATAGTCTACTTTATATCGATTATAATACAGTTCTTTTATACTCTTACCTGCTTAATTTCAATCTTAACCTTTTTTGGTGTACATGGGGCTTTAGTAATCTGGCCCCTAGCCTCCGTTCCAAAAGCTGTCAGTACGCACCTCTATCACACTCGTGACAAGGAGACCGGATTTTGTACTATTTTGGTATTTGATACTGAAGAGAATGCCAGCTTCTGCCATCTGTATTATTTACAAAGGGGTGTTTATATAATTATGGCCTTGCTATTTTCACTTTTTTCACTAAATTATTTTACTGTTTAAAGCAAGTGCTACAAAGATTCCCATTAGGTGGTATTGTGTGTATTTAAATACTTACCTTTTTTTGTCTAGTATTCATATTGTAGCCCTTCCAACATTTTCCACTGGAAACGAAACCCTTCAGCCCCTCCGTCCATGTGGGATACCTATACTTATGCAGCATACTATGCACAAATGGCATGTTACCATTGAAACATTAACTTGTGTACAGTATATGCTTTGTGTACATGCTTTGTGTACATACACATGTAGTAGGAGGATTTTTTCCCTGTGAGATGAACGTTTCTGGGATCCATTTTCTGAAGTTGTCCTATCAATCCACCAGTTGATCTAATGGCCTTTAAGCTTTAACCAGTGGTGGAGGGCGACGGGCTCTCCTCCGCTTCATGCATGGATAGGGAGATTTTAGGTACATTGAGTACAGCGGTTTTTCATTACGTACATTACCTGCTAAAAAGGTACAATTAAAGGGTCTTTAGAAATTCCAAGCAGTCAATCTGGGTCGAATTATTGTTTAGTCCACCTCCAGTCCTCAAGAGCTACCAACAGGTCAGGTTTTCAGGTTATCCCTGCTTCAGCACAGGTGGCTCAATTAGTCCCTGCTGCAGCACTGGTGGCTCAATCTGAGCCTCTGATTGAGCCACCTGTGCTGAAGCAGGAATATCCTGAAAACTTGACCTGTTGGTAGCTCTTCAGGAGTGGAGCTGGCCACCCCTGGTTTAGATTACAAGAACTACGTTGGGGCATAATAGTGTCAAATTCAATTTTTCTCTGGACACGGTTGTGATTTAAATACATGGATAAAATGAAAGCTTTCTCCCTGCGATTCGCCATTTTGTCGCTCTTATGGCTGCCACGGTGCACTTGTCTTTCTATATTTATTCCCCACTTGCAAATTAAAAAAACTGAAGTGCCTCTAAATGTGTCTGTGCGCCCAGCCAAGGCCACGTGCTGTCTCATAGAAGATAAAGTGATTTCTGTTTTGTGAATGCTAAACACTTTTCTGAATTACAATCTTGGTATAGTTTATGTACTCGTTTCGTAGAAGAGAAGGTATCGTTTTCATTTCTGGGGCCGCTCCACCGATTTTATAATAACAAAAAAATTATCTCCTAAAATGCAGCAAATTGGTTACCAGAGTCCGTCTTCTGCAAAATAAAACTATATAGTTAGAGTGATTTTTTTTTTTTAAAGGAGGGTACAGGGCAGGGGTGGGCAACTCCAGTCATCAAGAGCCACAAACAGGTCCGGTTTTAAGAATATCCCTGCTTCAGCACAGGTGACTCAATCAGTAGCTCAGTCGAAGACTGGAGTTGCCCACCCCTGGTATAGAGTGTGAACAAAACATAAACCCACCCCTCTGTTCCCACAGTGAAAGGCCAAAGAGTCGAGGAAAAATGCGTTCATAATAATGACCATAGCAAAAGTATGTCAAAAATATGTTCCAGTATCGTTTCCACACAAGAATTCGTACGTTGATAAAGGGACCTGGTTTTTATTTATTTTTTTTATAAAGGATTTCCAGTGGAAAACTTGTCATTAGAATATATTATCTATGTATATTTCCAACGCCTCTTTAACCGCTGCACTGCCAATGGTGGCAGCACAATTTTGTTCCTGGCTCCTCATTTAAATGGTCAAGAACAAGAAGCCCGTCTTTCACTCGCATCTTGTGCCTTCTGTAAGGGTGCAGGAGTATGATGCTGCATGAAACGTGCACCCCAGCTCTGACCTCCAGGATCCTCACCTAAAACCTTTTCGGCTGCCAGAAAATCAGTACGGCTGAAAAGATAAAACGGCTGCTCTGTTATCCCTAAGGGTATTATTGTGTGACAGAAGACCGCATTTATTCCTTCAGTTTGGTATTGGCATGGCTAGCTGTGACCGGCTCCATAGCCACCTCAGCAGCCACGATCATAATTGGAAACAATGGAGGTACTGCTCATATGACGTTTAATGAAGTGTTTTTTTCATTATGTCCAATGGCCCAGATCACAGTGGCACTCAAGTGGCAAATTAAAAACACGCTTAGAACTATTCTTGGCTGTCCTATCATTATAAGAAGGGGGGTGAAGTTATGCACCGCAAGTGTCTTACAGATAGAGCATGTCAATAAAATGCTCTCTGGCCCTTATTCAATGTGCTGTGACGCTGCTTCTCCATGTCAGGGTAGCCTGTCAGTTACATTCATTTCAATTGTGCTCAGAGGCTTCCCTGACACACACAAGCAACTTCACAGCATATTGAATAAGTGCCTTAGTATCAATAATAATGGCATTTTGAAGTGATACAGGCTCATGTGATTTCTTCCTCTCTCTCCAGGTTATCCTGCTGGATACCCTGCAGCAGCTGCTGCGTACAATCCCAATATGTACGCCACCACCAGCCCAGGCTATGCCCCAGGTAAGGAAAGCCGCTGAGAAACCTGCTGTTTTGCAGCTGGCTGCAGATTCCAGCACGTGTTTTCTCATCCAGGAGATTTTCATGTGTTTCTGTGTGTTATGTGTTTGGCACGGACAGCAGTTGAAAGTGACGGCGTAACGCAGGGTTTTATTTCTGCTATGGTAAAGTTGGTCCCCTTCCAAACTCTGCATTGTGCTGCAAAGTGAAAAGGTTTCCGCATTATTTGCATTTGTACAGATTTATGAGCAGCTGTAACCCACTGAATATTTCATCATGTGCAGGTTCCCAAACACATAGTGCAGTGACTGCCTCGGTTGTACTGTATCTCTCCTCTGTTTTATTGTGCGATACTACTGGAGTTTTCTGTTTCAAAGAAATATACAAATAAGCAGTCAAATCGTGATTTTTATTTCTGAAGAAATGCTTTATACCTCCGCTTTTATTGCTTTGTATTTGGGAGAGTCGCTTTCCTCAGTACGAGAGGGCGACCAACCCCTTCGTGCAGAGATGGGCAACCCCAGTCCGCGAGGGCCACCAACAGGTCAGGTTTTCAGGATATCCCTGCTTCAGCACAGGTGGCTCCATCAGTGGCTCAATCGAAGACTGCACCACCTGTGCTGAAGCAGGGATGTCCTGAAAACTTGACCTGTTGGTGGCCCTTGAGGACTGGAGTTGCTCACCCCCTGCACTAGTGGAAGCGGATATTCTGCAAGTCTGCAGTGTGTCTGGATTGGCAAAATCAGTGAATCCTTTTTGGAAAGAAGTTTGACCAGAATGTACACCCTTTTCCTCCTGGTGAAGGCCCATTTGGGTCCTCTTTCTCCGCCAGTCTCTCCCTCCATGTTCCTCTGTGCCGCCCCCCCCATCCCTTTTCCCTGCTTGACAATCTCTAAACCAAGGCTTGCCAACTCCAGTCCACAAGGGCCACCACCAGGTCAGGATTTAACGATGTCCCTGCTTCAACACAGATGGCACAGTCAAAGACAACCACCTGTGCTGAAACAGGGATATCCTGAGAACCTGGCCTGTTGGTGGCCCTTAAGGACGGGAGTTGGCCACCCCTGCTCTCTAGCTACATGTACCTGATTTGTCATTTTGCAGGAGGATACAAAGTTTCAGACTAAGAGGAAAAAACAAATGACTAAATCTAGTACCAAGGCGATGTGTATGGCCATGTCCTCTTAAGAGACTGGCTCTTGAGTCTCTTTTTTTAGATGTAAGATTAGGATTTATTACATATAACCATATACAGGAGGAGATTACAGATCCCGCCCTCCAAATGCCTGCAAATGCACTGATAGACGTATATACCGATGCCTGCAAATGCACTGATAGACGTATATACCGATGCCTGCAAATGCACTGATAGACGTATATACCGTAGCGCCACTGATGGTGGAAAGATAAGGCTGTGCTCGCTGCTGTACTGTTTATATTACCCGGAACACTCCCACCTGTCTCTCCCTGGTTCCTTTGTCATATTCAGGTAAATGAAGCAGCGACAATGCGATTCACTAGTGGAACTTGTTAAAAGCTTTTGCTTAGTTTTTAAATAGATTATACCAAATAAAAACGCTTACAATTTGAAGTGCATCTATAAGCGGTGCTTATTATGAATGTTAGGGAGAAGGCACCATTAATAATATTAGGCTGCTTCATAATCGACATTTAACACTTTCGAAGTGGGTATGATTGATTTTGTAGTTGAATTGTTATAGCATCTGTTGGCTTTTGTCTGGTTTTTTTTTAACATAAACATGGATAAAAATAAAGGCCACTTTTCTGCTTAAGCGCTCCAATTATAAAATGTCAGATTCTAGTGTGCTCTGTTTTCTGTTGGAGTGGAGTCAAACTCGGTAGGGCGGACTCGACGCCTGTCGTCGGTCTGCAATCTATTTGGAAGCTTATACCGTGGTATTTTCTCTGTGGGTGTCTGTAGGACTATTAACTCTGGAAGGGAAAGATTCCTTTACTGGTTTCTCCAGCAGCCAAAATGGGATGGCGTTCTGCTACTGTTTGTATTCTCTCCCCCCACCTCTCCCCGACTCCTGTCCCCTCTGGCAGGAAAGGGGTTAATTCTGACTAATTTGGCTTACCCAATCGTGTTGGCTGAACCCACTGCAGCGGCGTATCCATAATTGTAGTGCAGTGCTCTCTAGCAGCGGAGGAAGGGCTGATCCGCTTGGGTTTTGGTAGATAATAGCCTGGCAGGCGACAGTACTGTGAACGTCTGGGTCCTTGTTGGTGTGGTTCAGTGGGATTAGGACTTTGCACAGACATTGCCTGTTGCCCTTTTGTATATTTTTTTAGTAGGTGAGGGGAGGGGGTGTTTTTATCTCGCTAGAAATCATTTTCTTTCTGGTGATGAGTATATTCAGTATGCCTTCCGGTTCCGAGTGACCTTGAATGTATTAAAGGGACAGTCCCACGCAGCAAGTCAGAGTTGTCTAACACTTTAATAAGGGTGACTGAAGTCTCCTAAAGAAGTCAATTACTCTAATAAAACAACTTGTAAATTGTCTTGTGAAAAATGAATGCTTTGTGTTTTGCTGAGGACTTAATCAGCTACTTAAGTAATAATCCCAGAAGAACAGGGCATTACTGGCCAATAATGCCCTGGCTGGAAGAGTTGAAGGCCTGAAACGAAGCCGAGGGACTTTAACCCAGCCAGGGCATTATTGGCCAGTAATGCCCTGTTCTTTGGGGATTATTACTATTATAGGATAAATGTAGGCTTTTTTCATAAAATAATAGACACTTTTGTATAGTTATAGCTGTACACACACACTCTACAGCTGTACACGCACACACTCTACAGCTGTACACGCACACACTCTACAACTGTACACACACACACACACACTCTACAGCTGTACACACACACACACTCTACAGCTGTACACACACACTACAGCTGTACACACACACTCTACAGCTCTATACACACACACGCTCTACAGCTCTATACACACACACACACACTCTACAACTCTATACACACACACTACAGCTCCATACACACACACACACACACACACACACACACACACTCTACAGCTGTACACACACACACTCTACAGCTGTACACACACACTCTACAGCTGTACACACACACTCTACAGCTCTATACACACACACACACACTCTCCAGCTCTATACACACACACACACACACACACTCTACAGCTCTATACACACACACACACACTCTACAACTCTATACACACACACTCTACAGCTCCATGCACACACACACACACACACGCACACACACACACACACACACTGCAGCTCTGCACACACACACACACACACACACACACACACACTGCAGCTCTGCACACACACACACACACACACACTGCAGCTCTGCACACACACACACACACACACACACACACACTCACACTCACACTCACACTCACACACTGCAGCTCTGCACACACACACACACACACACACACACACACTGCAGCTCTGCGCGCGCACACACACACACACTGCAGCTCTGCGCACACACACACACACACACACACACACACACACACACACGCTCTGCACACACACACACACACACACACACACTGCAGCTCTGCACACACACACACACACACACACACACACACACACTGCAGCTCTATATGCACACACACACACACACACACACACACTGCAGCTCTATATGCACACACACACACACACACACACACACACAGCAGCTCTATATGCGCGCGCACACACACACACACACACACAGTGCAGCTCTATATATATATATATATATATATATATATACATATATATATATACACACACACACACACACACACACACACACTGCAGCTCTATATGCACACACACACACACACACACACGTAGTTTCAAGTGTTAAGGAAAAACACGCTGACCGATGCATTCCTCTTTCTCTACATTAAAAAAATAAAGTTTACCTTTTGGGAATTGGATACTGTAAGATGTCAGGGCATCGGGCTGCTTCTGCTTTTGGCCAACTTGGAACAAATTGTGCTATTCTCACTATTACAATGTGCTCAGTTCCGTTGCGTGCTGCCATGTTATGTCCCCAATCGCCTTAGGGCAGTGGTTCCCAAACTGTGCGCCGCGGCGCCCTGGTGCGCCGTGGCTTGGCTAGAGGGGCGCCGCGATCAGGGCCGCCAGCAGCGGGAAACAAGCAGTAAATTAAAAAAAAAACCTCCCCCCCCCCCCCGCTGAACCCGGCCCTGGCTCTCCCTGCGCGCGCTGGAGGAGCAGAACCGGGAGACAGATGTCTCCCAGCAGCACTTACACCCCACCCCCCCGGCCAAAACCGCCACCCCCCGGCAGCATCGGTGCACCATCACCCTCCCCCCGCAGCACACCGGCCCTCCCCCAACGTGGCACAGGCCCCCCCCCCCCTCACCCCGTGCAGGGACCGGGCCGTTCAGCCACCCCACGCTGCCGTCGTCCCATGCAGCATTGGGCCTTCTGCCCCCCCCCCTGCAGAATTGCCCCCCCCCCCGCATCACCTGCATGCCGCTGTTCCCCCTTCCCCCCCCCCCCCGCAAGCCACCGGCCTGACCATCATCCCCAAGGAGGGTAATTTTTAAATGTATTGGGGGTTGTGGGGTAATTTTTAAATGTATTGGGGGGTGCGGGGTGTTTTTTTAATGTATTGGGAGGTGTGGGGTAATTTGTAAATGTATTGGGGGTGTGGGGGTAATTTTTAAATGTATTGGGGGTGTGGGGATATTTTTTAAATGTATTGGGGGTGTGGGGGTAATTTTTAAATGTATTGGGGGTGTGGGGGTAATTTTTAAATGTATTGGGGGTGTGGGGGTAATTTTTAAATGTATTGGGGGTGTGGGGGTAATTTTTAAATGTATTGGGGGTAATTTTTAAATGTATTGGGGGTGAGGGGGTAATTTTTAAATGTATTGGGGGTGTGGGGGTAATTTTTAAATGTATTGGGGATGTGGGGATAATTTTTAAATGTATTGGGGGTGTGTGGGTAATTTTAAATGTATTGGGGGTGTGGGGGTAATTTTTAAATGTATTGGGGGTGTGGGGGTAATTTTTAAATGTATTGGGGGTAATTTTTAAATGTATTGGGGGTGAGGGGGTAATTTTTAAATGTATTGGGGGTGTGGGGGTAATTTTTAAATGTATTGGGGGTGTGTGGGTAATTTTAAATGTATTGGGGGTGTGGGGGTAATTTTTAAATGTATTGGGGGGTGTGGGATATTTTTTAAATGTATTGGGGGTGTGGGGGTAATTTTTAAATGTATTGGGGGTGTGGGGGTAATTTTTAAATGTATTGGGGGTGTGGGGGTAATTTTTAAATGTATTGGGGGTGTGGGGGTAATTTTTAAATGTATTGGGGGTGTGGGGGTAATTTTTAAATGTATTGGGGGTGTGGGGGTAATTTTTAAATGTATTGGGGGTGTGGGGGTAATTTTTAAATGTATTGGGGGTGTGGGGGTAATTTTTAAATGTATTGGGGGTGAGGGGGTAATTTTTAAATGTATTGGGGGTGTGGGGGTAATTTTTAAATGTATTGGGGGTGTGTGGGTATTTTTAAATGTATTGGGGGTGTGGGGGTAATTTTTATATGTATTGAGGGTGTGGGGGTAATTTTTAAATGTATTGGGGGTGTGGGGGTAATTTTTAAATGTATTGGGGGTGTGGGGGTCATTTTTCAATGTATTGGGGGTAATTTTTAAATGTATTGGGGGTGTGGGGGTAATTTTTAAATGTATTGGGGGTGTGGGGGTCATTTGTGTGTGTCTGTGTGTGTGTCTGTGTGTGTCTGTGTGTCTGTGTGTCTGTATGTGTCTGTGTGTGTCTGTGTGTGTCTGTGTGTGTCTGTGTGAGTGTGTGTGTGTGTGAGTGTGTGTGTGTCTGTGTGAGTGTGTGTGTCTGTGTGAGTGTGTGTGTCTGTGTGAGTGTGTGTGTGTGCGCGTGCGTGCGTGCGTCTGCAATCCCGCCTTTCACCATTATCACACAGCACTTCCACTGCAGCAAATGAGCACACAGTGCCACTTTTTGCTTCAAAAAAACATTTTTAACATGGTTCCCTATAGGCTTAAGCTTGCTGCATGGTCACAGCTTTGAGCACAGCCAGGGTTAAGGTGCATACCCAGAAAAGCCACCCACAGACAGCTGTTTCGACCTTTATGTGTCTCATCAGTGTGGGGTTGGTAAACTGGGTATGCAGAGAAGCTAAAGGATGAGGTTTACCATACTGAGCTAAGTTATGGTGAGTAAAAAAAGTGACAAACCCTCCACAGCAAAGCAAATGTGTATGCACCTTAACCCTGGCTGTGCTCAAAGCTGTGACCATGCAGCAAGCTTAAGCCTATAGGGAACCATGTTAAAAATGGTTGTTGAAGCAAAAAGTGGCACTGTGTGCTCATTTGCATGTCATTTCCCAGAATCCCTTGCTGCAGTGGAAGTGCTGTGTGCTGGGTGATAATGGGGAAAGGCGGGGTTGCAGACCTGCCTAAGACATGCAGATGAGCATACAGTTGTATTTACATTTGCATATTTGCTTTGCTGTGGAGGTTTTTGTCACTTTTTTTTACTCACCATAACTTAACTCAGTATGTATGTATATATATATTTATTTTATATTTATATTATATAACAGTAATAAAGACAGCGCCCTTCACACACTACACCCAAATTGCTGCAGCCCTGATCAAATGTGGCAAGATGTTGCACCCAGCACAGATGCCTAATTCATAAGTAAAGCATGTCAATGTGTATATGGTATGAAACAAGTTAATTACAATTGTAATCAATGTATTGCATAAAAAAATTAAAATATAAAAAACAAAAATATAAAAAACATTTTTATATATATATATATATATATATATATATATATATATATATATATGTAGAGGTATCAGTACCGTGTTAGCCGAGCTTCAATAATCAAAAAATAAATAGATGATACCGTTCTGTGGCTAACGAAATGCTTTTATTTGTGCGAGCTTTCGAGATACACTGATCTCTTCTTCCGGCGATGTTACAATGAATGAAGCAAAAGGTTACTTAAAAAACAGTGTCTCTTGGAATGTTATCTGTGCTGTTCCTTCCCCCGGTGTGGATGAGATTTATGGCTAGAGGTGTGTGTGTGTGTGTGTGTGTGTGTGTGTGTGTGTGTGTGTGTGTGTGTGTGTGTGTGTGTGTGTGTGGTCTGTTTGTGTCTCTCCTGTTTGTCTCTCGTGTCTGTGTCTGTAGATATATATAGCTAGGGCTGAATCATGCCCATTTTTTTAAGTGTTTTTCTAGTCCTATATGTAGGCCATTTTTGTCCAATGCGCTGATTACTTTGACAAACGCATAAATGCACTGGCAGGTTTATTCAAGCCATCCATTAATACGCCTGAGTGCCCTCGTCAGCAGAGCGATTACTTGCACACACCTTGCATGGCCATGGCTTTCCAATACTAAAGGAAGACATCTCGTTAAAAGCTCATATGATGGTTTCCCTTTTTACTCATAAGCCCAAATCCACACATGGTGCTAAGCTATAGCACCCTGTTACTCATGCACATGAACGGGAGCTGTGGCGTGCTAAAGCTTAGCACTCTTCTGTGGATCTGGACCCTTGTAGTCGCTGTCACTGGGGTGTAAACTAGTAATCTTATGCCCTTGTATTTTAGGAGTGGAGTGTGACTGAAATGGCAGTAAGATACTTTCACAATTGAATATTCATTTAATACCTGTCCTAGCAGTTGAATCCATTTTGTGATTGATGCTCCATTCTCAAAATGAAAGCGTTTAAGTGGGTAATTAGTTTCTAAACTAATCTGTTTGAAGTACAGTAATACTTTTTATTGGTCTAATGTCCTAAAGAGTGGCTATGTAGTCTGTAAATCATTTAATAGTCTTTGTGTAATGTAAATTCTGCTTACTCTTAAAGCAATTCTGTCTTGTTGGAAGTAATGAGGTTTACAATTACTTAATGCTTATTACAACACTTGTATATGCTCTTGCCTGTGAACACCCAGAAACTAAAGGCACAAGTAGTGTATACATGTGAACTTTGCCAGGTGTTGCATTAACAAAAGCAGCACTTATCATATCCATTGTAGCCAGCCTGTTTTATGCTTTGCCACAATCCGCCCATCTCCCCTCCTCCTCTCCTGCGCTCCCCCTTCATGAGAAGGGAGTTACAGCTATTTATTCAAAGTTTAGCTACCAGCAGCACTACTATTGGAATAGGATGTCAACTTTACAGGTGCTCAGTAGTGGAGAAAATTGAGAGCCATTTTTGATCAGCGAATTCTCGCTTGGGAATATTTATTGGAATTGCAATACAATTAAAGCATTTATCTATGTAATTAATGTGGCAGTATATGTATCAGCTGTGTGTTTCAAAGAATGACGTGCAGCTGATTTACAATTGTCCTCAAAGCAGCAAAAAGGGGAAACCTATATTATTTATTTATTTATTTTAAGAAATCTGTTCTGTAATATTTTTTTCTTCTTGTCTCCTAATGCCATTTTTTATGATTTTTTTTTTTAATGGACTGATCATTCTTTGGCTCCTTAGCAACCATTTAGAACGTCACACCCACTTCCTCTTTTGGAATAAGCTTTCATACACATCTTTTTTGAGCTCTGACCTTTGGCAACAAAGTATCACACAGATCTGTTGCTGGACTGTCTATTACTGCGAAAGCTGTAACAATAATGTTACACTTGGTAATGTGTTGCATATCGGCTTCAGCATTTCAGACTGCAGCACAAAGTTAAGGCGGCCATTTCGTTAGACACACAATCAGGATTTTTTCAGCTTTTATAACAGGAGCACTAAACGATTGCCAGCCCTAGGTAAGAATATAGAATTCTACATTGTCATGGGCTTTACACATAAAAATAAGAAAAAAGGGGGGAATAGTATTGCTGCCTTCATTCTTAAAATAAAAAAATAAAAACTCCAAACAGCAAAATGACTGAATATAAAATGCACACTGCTCAGTGGCGCAGCATGGCGTGCACGGGCTCCCGGGCAACATTTTTGTATTTTGCCGCGCCTGCGTGACTGACACTTCCCTAGTGCGCATGTGCAACCGGCTCTTTCCTACTGCGCATGCGCGACCGGCAACCACCAAATAGGATTTGTGCCGTTTGTTTTTGCGCCGCGTGGCGTTGCTTGGTATAATCACGGCCTAAGACTGCTGATGTACAGTTTTCAAAAGCAACATGTAAATGTTACAAACTGTGGCTCCATTTCTCCCGCTCTGGCACGGTTCACACACACACACGTACAGTACCCATTGTGTATTTTTAAAACACCATTTTGATTATGTATATTTTATTTAATATGCTTTTACTTCTTTCCATGTTCGCTCCTTTCTTGTTTATACTCGCGCTGTCCTGAGATCTGCTCATATCTGGGATGTACAAAATGGTTGCTATTTCATCTCCATGCTATTTTTTTGTCTGCTAGTGAGATGCATAATAGCTTATTTGTACGGAGACATGTGAGCTAAAACATGCAGAATATATAACTTGTGGGATTGTGCCTTTACCATTGATTTCTTTTTGTATACAAAAGAAAAAAGCAAAGCTGGAAAGTATTCTCAGCTTAAGCAAATATAGTACAGGCATACCCCGCATTAACATACGCAATGGGACCGGAGCATGTATGTAAAGCGAAAATGTACTTAAAGTGAAGCACTTCCTTTCCCCCACTTATTGATGCATGTACTGTACTGCAATCGGTTTATACGTGCTTAACTGATGTAAATAACGCATTTGTAACAGGCTCTATAGTCTCCTTGCTTGCGCACAGCTTCGGTACAGGTATTGCTGTTCAGGACGTGATGACAGGCGCATGCGTGAGCTGCCATTTGCCTATTGGGCGATATGTACTTACTCGAGAGTGTACTTAAAGTGAGTGTACTTAAAGCGGGGTATGCCTGTACACACTAGTGTGCCATATATAATGCTAAAGCTGTGCTCTTTTTGCTAGCAAAAGTGTTTGGGAAACAGATGTGCTAAATACATGTTCTATCACAACGGTGCTCAACTCCAGTCCAACAGGTCAGGTTTTCAGCATATCCCAGCTTCAGCACAGGTGGCTCATCAAAGACAGCCTCTAATTGAGCCACCTGCGCTGAAGCCGGGATATCCTGAAAACCTGACCTGTTGGAGGGGCTTGAGGACTGGAGTCGAGCCCCCCTGCTCTATCGCACGCAATTTCTTTACTGTACTCGGCCCTCAAGAACGTGAAGATAAAAGCAAAGGAATTGTAATGTGCTTAATCTCAGAAGTGCAACCACCCACATATGTGATAAGTAACCGTCTGCTTCTGTCTTCGATTAAAGCAACGCTCCTGATGAAACAAGCCTGGCCGCAGACGTCCTCATCTTGTGCCAACGAGGGCACCTTTCACCTCCCGGTGGACACTGGGGCGGAGAACAGAACTTACCAAGCTTCGTCTGCTGCATTCAGTAAATACAGCTTTCTTTTCTTTTATAATTGGTTACAAAGCAAAAGGCAAATACAGTATAGCATAAAGCCCTCTACTGTCCAAGTAGGTACAATGCTGTGCAATGCACTCTGGGCCTTTTTGTCAGTGGTGTAGATCACTTCATTTTAAGAGGTATTCCCCCACAGCCTTTTTAAACCTACCTGTTGTACTCATCCGTGGTCCCCAAATAGCCACCAGGGAATGCCATAGACGCCGCGCAGGCATCTTTATATTTAATAATTTTGGAAAAATGGAAACAAATGGTTAAACTTGAAGGTCAAGGCTGCATTATAATATTCATTCAGAGATGCTCAATTGCACCAGTGTGTTGATTTTGCCTTAGATTATGGCAGAATATAGTCCTAATTTTAATTGAATCTAAAATGATTCCATATATTTCCATTTAAATTGTGTGTGACGCATGCGCGCGTCTATTGACAGACATTAATAACCGTTTTAGTGGGTAAAAAAAAAAGTGCAAAAAACCCTCCCCCATACGGTGTACAGTAAATAAAAATGCCACTTGTGGTGTCTCAGACAGCAAGCACAGAATGAAACACTGCTCATTTTCATATCATTATCCAGAATCCCTTGCTGCAGTGAAAGCTCTGTGTGATGAGCAATAATGGGGGAAATACAGGGTTGCAGACCTGTCTGAGACATGCAAATGCACCAGAAATTGTATTTTTTTTTTTTTTTTTTTTTGGGTGTGTCTACACATATACACAAACATACATATACACACATATACACATACACACACATACAGATATATTTGGATACACTGACAGGGACACCTATATCTGGTGAGGCACCAGCTTAAACAATTAACGATATAAAAACTGATATATATTATCCCTCTGTTGGGACTGCAGCACTGGTTAATGCTCTGGAAGGGCTGCGTTAGGCAAATAATAAATGACAGACACCTATACCATTCAGGTGTGTGTGTGTGTGTGTGTGTGTGTGTGTGTGTGTGTGTGTGTGTGTGTGTGTGTGTGTGTGTGTGTGTGTGTGTGTGTGTGTTTGTGTTTTTTCTCTCGCTCTAAAAACAAACGTATGCATACCTAGACACGTTTTGTTTTCAATATATTTCCACGCACTCTTGTCACTTTCTCTCCAGCAAACCTCCTCCTCTCCCCTCTATCCCCTGCTTTCCCGGCTAACTAGGTTGCTTCCCCTACACCCCCCTCACACACACCCCCCTCACCCTTTCTCATGTGCAGCCCTTTCCCCCTCTGTCCAATTCAGAAGCAGAAATTAGGGTTGTGCCTCGTTTCCGCCCTGGGCACATCTGGCCAAGCAGCGGTTCAGATTGTTCTGAACACAGACGTTTGGGAGGGGCTCTGATTTTGTGCCCCTCCTCAAACACGCTCATCTCTACTCTTAATGCAGTGTGGATGGGATTGCTGCTTTGGAAGACCTGTCACAACATATCCTAAACCACAAAAAATTGTCATCCATTCTCATTGCTGTAGAGAGAGAAAATCTATACTCGGGAATGTGTGCTGCATTTCATGAGGTGGTTGCTTCCATCATGTGCTGATGGCTCTGGAACAGTGCGTTCCCTGCGTCCTTTATCTTCACATACAATTAGAGCTGCCTGCTGGGCCTGTTGCCACATTTCAGCACTCAGAGCTGCGTGTCTCCCCTGAGCCTTTCTGTAATCTTCACGCACAGGCTACTTCTCATACAAATACTCAGGCAGTCCTCAAGCATCCCTCCATAGAACGAGTCTTTCACGGGTAACACCTTCACTGCTGGAAGGGGGCGGCAATGCAGCAGTGAAATGGTTAACGTTACTGTTGCAGTACAAAATGTAGTTTACAGTATGAAACCTTAAGGAGGCATAGAACATTAAATCTAAATTAAAAACGACCTTGACATGTCCTTCTCAGGAGCTAGGATTTGGATTTGTGAGTTTCTGCAGAGATTCACTGATGCACTGGGGTTTTATTCTAGCAGAACAGCACAAACCTGTCCTCTGCTTCCCCCAATGATTTTACTCTGCAACACAAAAGAAGACTATATGTCTGTTCCTAGAGATGTATAACACAATGGTAGCAATAAAGGCGCTGCACCACTGTGTGTTCTGCAGTATGAATGGTCCTTACATTGTCGCACATTACCTCACTAATCTATGATGGTTACATACCGACTTCATAGATGAAAGCAAGAATATTGGGACATTTTACTTCAAAGAAGACTGAGCCTGCCTTTAAATATAAATATCAGCTGAATTCATACAGTTTATCCAATACCACATGAAGCACTGCTAGAACAAAGCAGAATGCATCCATTGTTCTTCCTTTCAGCCAGTGGCATCTATTAACATTTGTGTGCTATAATAATGCATTCATGATTAAACGCATCTGGTGATCTTCACTGACTTTTGGTTTGGCATCTGTTTTTTGCTTTGTTTTTCTTGCCTTAGGATACACTGCTGGGACTCCATACAAGGTTCCCCCTGCTCAGAGTAACAGTGCACCACCACCCTACTCCCCATCTCCAAATCCATACCAAACCGCTATGTACCCGATCAGAAGTGCCTACCCACAGCAGAACCTGTATGCCCAGGTATGTACAGATCTCAGCTGTCATGTAATAACATAAGCCCTATATCCATTACAAGCTGCCATCAAGTACACATTGATGGGATCTTTTGAGTTGCCAGTGACTGTGCACCCATTTTGTACATCCAAAGTGCTATAACCAAGTGGTTATCAAAAAAAACCCCACTGGTTCTGCCATGTTTGCCAACACAGATTTGCAAGCTAGGAATGAGCATCTAACTTTATTTGAAGGCAAAAGGCCTCAGTGCTACATCCAATATGACAAATGATATAGTTAAATACTTATCTGTTTTTCTTTTCATAAGTAAGTGTCATTTAGTTCATGGTCAACCCATTTAAGCTTGCAAACCACACCAAGGTATCCCTTTTTTGTAGTCTTAACACTACCGTACCTGCAAAAAAGTCTCATAACCTCATGGTTATGAGACTACAGCCTTGTTTATCACTGTCTCTGTGCTCTGCAGGCCGCTCTTGCAGCACAAATTTAGCATTAAAATCTTCCATATTTAAATAAAACAATTGAGGCATCATTACTCAAAAGATGACTTTAATCTTGCGGCCCATGTGCATCAGCTTGGGGTGAGAGGTATCGGTTACACTGAACACATATTATAATGGTATAAATCAGAGTTTGTATCAGTTTGCTCCTATCCTTAGTGACCGGGATCTAGGTACACTATTTGAGGTAAGGTAAGTCTCCCTGAAGGTACTGGTAACTCTTTAGGAAGCAGCTGCAAGCAGAAAATGGTGCAGAGGAACAAAACATCATGTTCTTTTGTACACATTCATACCTGGTTCTCTTAAAATATATATATATACATATATATACACATATATAGATATAGATATATATCAGTATTCTGCAACCTTCAGTTCATGATGTCGTGTCATACTTTGAGGCTGATCGCTCTGCTTTTATAAGGCACAAACCTGTTTCTGTGTCCTGCAGTGTATATTATGAAGTGAAAGGGACCTGCTGTTACCAAAACAAATCAGAAGCAAGTGGGTTTTTGTTAATTGGCAATTTATTATGCATTCTTTTTTTATTGTGTGTCAATTGTGACATCGTGATTGGACTCTCTTAATGGGACAATAATCTCTTGTTCAGATTATGCATCTGAATTATACAAGTGATGTCTGGAGAACTCTAGATATCTGAAGAAGAGACTTAATGTCACTCATCTGCGTACATCTACATCTATGAGGACATCTTAGGTTGGTCAACGAAGACATTGCAGCCTAAACAAACCTGCCCTTTTCTAGGGCCAATACAACTACTATAAACAATGACATTACAATTTATTTCCTGATGTCTGTGAAGGATTTAAGGCTACATCTCAATCCAAGGATGCAGATTACCACTGGGTGCGTGACCCACTCTTTTTTGTAACATTAGTCTGTACGAATGTCTCTTATTAGTCTGTGTTTTTTGTTCATCAGGGCGCTTATTATACACAGCCTGTTTATGCGGCACAACCTCATGTAATCCATCACACCACAGTGGTTCAACCAAACAGCATTCCATCTGCTATCTACCAGGCCCCAGTAGCTGCGCAGAGGACCAACGGCGTGGCCATGGGAATGGTTGCTGGAACTACCATGGCAATGTCGGCAGGTATGTACTCTTATGTTCACCTTTACGCTGCCGGAATGGCCTGCAGTACATTGTGAAGGGTTACAAATATATATAATAATTTGCGCACGTACATGTTCTCACAGTGGGGTCTGCTTAGTAGGTTTTTTTCTTTCACGACCTTCTTGCTAATATGAAGGGCTGTGATCTAGTGACATTTGGTGCCAGGATCTGATACCACTACCCTGATGTTACTAATGAGAGCATAAGGCTGAGGCCTCGCTGCATCCGACAGCGCGCCCGCACTGCACACAGGCGGTACGTTTAGAGACACTTCACCGCTATCTGCGGTCCGTAGGGAGTATTTTTTTAAGGCGCGGGGGGGCGTAGCCAAAACAGGTTGGGGGGTGGGGGGGACACAGCCATTGAGCCAGGGGAGAGGGGTGGAGGAGGTTGTGGGTCCAGGAGGAGGGGGAGATGGTTGGAGTCTGCTGAAGTCTGAGACAGAAGCCAGGTGTGTGAGGCCTGGCTTTTAACTGCTTCGCTGCCAGTGAAGGAGCAGATGTTGTGTGTCTGCAGGAGGGGGGGGGAGGGGGTTGTGGGTCTGGGAGGAGAGGGGGGGGGGTGATACAAGGGGGCAGATAGATCGGGTGCTGTAAAGTTCCGCCTCCCCCCCCACCACCCGTGTGTGTGAGAGAGGAGGGGGAGATACACTGGGGCTGTGCGAAACACACACTCCCACCCCCCCCACCTTTTGGAGGTGGGGGAAGCTCTGACAGCTCCAGGAAGGTAAAGCCCCCGGCGCTGATAGGCTCACCAGTGCACCACGTGATGCGTCACCGCTCGGGATCACAATCCTCTTGCATCCCCTGCCGGCTGATGCGGCACAGTGCGTAGTGAGCCTGGCAGTGAGTAGGGACTGGAGCCTACTCGGGAGGAAGTAGTGAGTGACGCGCGCGCACAGTCGGATGCAGCCGGACCGCAGCCTAATAAGGTTTTATTGCACGCCAATACATGGATCCAAGTACTTGACACGTTTCAGTCACATTAGCGTAACTCCCTGGTGAGCTAAAAGCCAAGTTATGCCAAATTCACTACTTCTTGTGGTGTTTTCTTAGAAGTACAAACACGTGACTGTTTAATATTTTCTTTTAAAATTTTATAAATACAAAGTTCCTTGTCTCTCTCTTTTTATTTATTTTTTATTTTTTTCCTTTTATACTGCATTGACGCAAAAGTGTCTGAACATGCCAAAAATATGTATGAGGCCAACACTAATGTGTACTCACTTTACTTTCATTGCAACGCTGTCATTCTTGGCAAACTGAATAGCACAAGCACCTGATTTGCACCTTTTTGTGATAGTCTGATGCACGCTTTTCATATTGTATGTTGCGGGAAATTATGAACCTTCTAAAACAATATACATATTGAATTTAGAATGTAAATAAAGACGCCTCACAATAATCCACATATGTAATCGCCTATCTTGCTTGGTGACATACACGTGGAATAAAGAGTTATCCTACATTTTTAAAGTTGCTCTCCCTTCTACTTTATAATATATTAAAAAAAAAAAAGATAAAACAGGGTTTTTTTGCCTTTTGGATTGACCATTAACAAGTGGCAGAAAGGCCCTCTGAAAATCCCTACTGTCTGGGATAGAACAACATGGCAGAAGTAGATGAAGCTTTAATTCCCTTTCGAAGTCCCCTTTTCCTCACTTGGGCTAAGGCCCCGGTATCTCTGCTGCAACGCGCCTGCGAGATTGGCGGCGCGTGCAGCCGATTACCTGGTCTGCAGCTCACTGCAGGAAGAGAGACCCGGGGGGGGGGGGAAGTGACAGGGGCGCGGCCATGACGTCACCCGGCAGGTTCGCCCTCATTGGCTGAACCTCCGGGGGGCGTGCCGTATCTCTCGACGCATCTCAATTCTATTGAGAGCAGGAGCAGCTCTCGCCCCAGCACTGCAGCCCCCCCCTCGCAGCGGGCCCGGCGCCATTGAGGGGAGGGCTCTCGTTGTAGTAGGCAGCGGGGTCAAGGCCTTGGGCTAAGACCCCGCTCTCTCAGTCAGCGCGCCCGCACTGCAGACAGGCGGGGTGCTGACAGACACAGACCACGATATGCGGTCTGTAGGGAGTGGGAGCCGGAGCGGGAGGTGGGCGGGAGGGGGCGTGGCTTGAGCGGATGGACCCGCTACTCCCCCCCCTCCCTCCCTCCACGGGCTCGGGCTGCAGGAGGGAGCTGCTGCGGGCTGCTGTAAGGTAAGCAGCTCCCTCTCCCTTCTGCCACAAAACACACACACTACCTTGAGTAGGAAGCTGCCTGATGACAGCTCCCGCCCCCGCCGCTGATTGGCTCATCGGCGCACCACGTGACGCGTCACTGCTCGGGATCACAATTTTCTTGAATCCCCTGCCGGCTGACGCGTCACAGTGCGTAGTGAGCCGTCAGCGAGGGGGGACTGGGATCGGCTAGGGAGGATTCCCCTGCCCGCCGAGCGCAGCGGGTCCCAGCCCTTATGGAGGATGAGACACAGAAGGAATTCTGGGGAAAGAAACAGCACATTACCTGAACTGGGCACTACCACACCTCCTGGGGTTGCACTGTTCCTGAGCCATTAGCTGTTAAATCTCCTTCATAAGAGTACTTGTCTAGGAGATCAATATGAACATGAGTGTTCCCCTCTGCTGAAGCCAATAGAAAGCCGCAGTGTCAACATGAAGAGGTTCCGTCTTGCTCTTACTGCCCCTTGCAGCCATCTTTAAAAGGGTTGCCGGTAGCTGTGAGTACTGCGCCCTCCTCCCACCCCCACCCTCTCTATCTACCACTTTGATGCCCGTTTGAGAGTCCATACAATGTAGATATTGTGCTCTGTATGAAGTAGTTGCAGTGGCCACCCTTCTAGCATGGACACGATATGAGGCAACATGATCTGCGTTCTACAATTACAATGTTTCGCCACATACTGTGTAAGGAAACGTAAAAACGTTACTGGCTTCCTTAGATACACACTTACAATAAGTGTTGCTTATGTTCATGTTTTTCTGTGAAATTCCTACTTGTCCCGTAGATTTTGAATCCACAAACCATTTGATCATGAAACATGATCACCATTGTACACATTCTCCAAAGCATTTGGTCACAATGGGAATAATAAACGTTTGGGCAAATATTTAATACTTTTCAAAAATGTATAATTGCCTGATTTAACAAAATGTAAATCTCCTACATTGAACCAATTAAGCTTGCTACTACTAACTAGAGCATTGCAATGAATAATGTTTAGGGTTCAGTGAATCTATTGAATTATAATGCAGTTCCTTTTGTATTTATCCAGGTACCTTGTTGACTACTCCACAGCACACTGCCATAGGAGCACATCCAGTCTCTGTGCCAACATACAGAGCTCAAGGAACCCCGACGTACAGCTATGTACCTCCCCACTGGTAAACTCACCGGCCTATCCATGTAAGTGGTGTCTGATAACCATGGTTTTAATCAGAGAGCGGAGTGATTGGAGTTGGTGTCTCTCCAACTGATTGAGGCTTGCCCAATAATGATTTACTTGAGTTTCATAAGCACAATCGCGGAGCTATGGTGACATCAGCTGGCTGCTCAGTGAATTTAAGCTGTGTATTAATGCTGCAGTCCCACATTGGACCAAATTGAACTAAACCTGCGATATGTTTAAAATGTTAAAAGTCGGGAGTTTGTGCCTATTAAGTCAAAATTATTGTAAAATTATATATTTTTAAAGTTCTGAAAATGTTTGTAAATACTTTCACATAACGGTTGCCTTAATGCCATTATTTTTGTTCATCATGATCTATATTGTTATTCCTGTTACACTGGCCTTTCTAGTTGAGCTGCAAAGTAATGAATACACCTGATGATTTTATTGGGATAGAGCAAACAAGATCAACAGTCACACATCAATTCTCTTATTGTGATAGAGCAAACAAGATCAACAGTCACACACCAATCCAGTCCTTTAAGTAAATTAAACCACAGCAGACTTTTCAGACTTCCCAAATATGTCACAAATCTTTTTCCCTCATGTTAAAAGGGCATTAATCACCTACCTGATAAACATACCACCATCATTAGCTCAATATGCCACGAATGCATAACCATTTAGGGAATATTGAGATGTCGGCAAATAATGCAAACCTAATCATTTTATAAAATGTTTTATATTGAGCCATATTTTATACTATATTTATTACTGTAGCTCAAGTGTAGTAAAGGAATATTAAGAGGGGATATTACTATTTAGAACTATGTCCAGTCAATACAAAACATTCAAGGGGACCTTTCATCCTAGGGACAGTACAAATGACACAAGGTCATCCCCAGTAGCAAAGAAAAGCGGTCCTTACAGGAAGGGCCTTTTCTGTCATCTGGCTTCCTCCTGGGAAGGGATAACCTGTGTTTGGCTGGTAGTAGGCAGGTTTTTAGTAACACTAGAAATTGCTAGTTATTGTTATGAGGTACACGGTACAAATGGCATTTGAACCGATCAAGTGTATGACCCTCCTTAATCCTTCAGTGCCCTGTAGACATACATCGTGCGTCATGAAGGTCCAGCAACCTGGAGACCCTTATAACGTATGCTGTACGTCATTGGGTTTGGCTAGTACAGAACTTCTCAGTAGCGCCCACGTCATACAACATGGAAGGTGGGGGGGGGGGGGGGTAGTACCAGCAGCAGCGTGTGACCATCTGGCGGCTCAGTGCCAGAGGTTCCTTGGCCACGGAAGGTGACAAGAATATCATGGAAAAAGGGTTAATGATGGTGCAAGTGGTACACACGCAGATGAGAACTGAAATATGTTTGGCCTGGGAAGATGACGAGGAATAGAATCGGAAAAATACAACTAACTGTGAACCTGTGATCTGAGAGTATTTGTCTTCCACAGGTCTGGAGTCAAACATTGTATGCAACTGCTCAAGTCTTACATCGGTGCTGGAGCAACTGTACAACAGCACCAAGTTTGTCTGCAAGAACAAAACAAGGAAACACAAAAGTGCAAGGATCACTATTATCCTTTTAGTGTTTTTGTAAAAGCTGCTTTTTGTAACCTCCACACTTTTTTTTCCCCTCCCCATCCTCAGCTGCTCATGCCATGTATTTGTTGATCTCGAACCATGAGCAATAGGATTGGTAGACCGGTGTAGTCTGCCATTCCCGGTGCTTCGAGTACATAGTCACTTATCTGTAACACAGGTCAATGGTCCTCACATTTTCTTTGCTACATCATTTCATTTTTCCTGTGTTGAGGATGCCCATAAAGGTTACGTCAATCCACAACACAGAATGGTTTCTTCCCTCCCACCCCCCTTTTATTTCGCCCCCCCTCCATTTCCCCCCCCCCCCCAACACAATGTGCGTTAGGATAAATTTTCAAACTTTCATAAAGCAGTTTAAAACGGTGTCTTCCAAAGCAAATAACATTACAATGATCTAGTTGGCCCTTTTTTTGTGCAAATCTTAAATATGGCACACTTTGTCATCGGAAAATGACAAATTAGGTTAAATTATCACGAAGGAATTTTTTTTTTTTTTTTTTGTTTGTTTGTTTTTTTCATTATTATTTGTTTGATCAAATATTCTTATTCACTTGCAATGGAACTCCAGGCTTCTGCACTGGTC
Organism: Ascaphus truei; assembly: GCF_040206685.1. Taxonomy (NCBI): domain Eukaryota; kingdom Metazoa; phylum Chordata; class Amphibia; order Anura; family Ascaphidae; genus Ascaphus; species Ascaphus truei. Next base: position 418,590,188 of record NC_134485.1, on the reverse strand, counting down.
TTTGGCAGTGAAAGATTAGAGGGGTTCTCAGACAATGTAAATGGTGTACTTGGCATAGTTTTCTGTATAAGCACAACACACCTTTTAACACAAGATATTGTTTATTTGATTTCCTGTTGGAGGGCATGTGTAACACCTTGCCGTTTTCCTGTTGTGTGACAGCATTAAACGCAGTTTCCACATGGCAGACCACCACTACAGAAACACAACTTTTGCTGTTTTTTTTAATTGGGCCGCCAGAAATTTCCAATGATGCCACTATTATATTATCAGAGTTTTCGTGATTTAAAGGAAATCAGTACTGGGGCCTTTGCATGGCCTTGTGTTGCAATCCCCTCCAGTACTGCAGTGTTATAGATGATGGATTATTGTTTTGTGATGAAATAATGTTAAAATAGAATGCCTGCGGTGTCGTGTTGACGCACAGGTACTAGTTTGCATGGGTGGGAACTTTGTTAAGGCATTAAATGTTATTCGGTAACGCCGTGGTAGTTCTTTACCACTCCGCATATGCTGTTCAAGTGAGTGGCTGATATCACGTGTAAGCGCGACCTTCCTTCTCTGTCGTGAAGAACTCCCTGAATCAGTCGTTATTCTGCAGCTTTTATGTAAGCTTCCAATTGTTTTGAGCATGGTTTTCAGTAGGGCTGGGCTACTTTTAAGCAATGAAGGTCCCAACTGTTTGGACCATGGGCGGTGATCTGGGCTTTCCAGTAGAAATAATATTACATAAAGTTTGTCTCTTTCACCCTTCCAGTACCTTCTCTTTTGTTTTACATATGTTGCTAGCCCTCCATGTCTTGTCACTCATTTTCATTCTTGCCTATGATGACTGGCTGGCTGTTTCTGGGTGATCTGATTAAATCCTCTTCAGTGCCACATCCAGATTACGGGAAACCAGTGAAGACAGCTATTGCTTCCTGACTAAATTGCCCGCCAGGCTTTTATTTGGCCTCATTGGCAACATCATCCGCCATTTGGGTGTTTTTTGTTTTGAATAATTTTCACCCCCTTGACCCATTTCAATGGACTATCGCAGGGATAGGCAAGTCCAGTCCTCAACGGCTACCAACAGGTCAGGTTTTCAGGATATCCCTGCTTCAGCACAAGTCCCTCAATCAGTGGCTCAGTCTTCGATTGAGCTATCTGTGCTGGAGCAGGGATATCCTGAAAACCTGACCTGTTGGTAGTCCACGAGGGCTGCAGTTGGCAAACCCATGTCTATCGATTTGTAATCCCCTGAAATACCCTGGGAAGTGAAAGTTTGTAATATACAACAAGCCCAGCCCGCTCCAGAGTGAACATTTGTTCAATACAACAACGTGGATGTATACAGCATTGATTATCCAGCTGATATGTATTTTCATTCAAATTTAAAGAAGCAGTATCCTCTGTTTTTTTTTCTTTTTTCTTTTTAATGAGACTTGACTGATCATTCCTCATAGAATCCTCTTGTTACGGAGACACTTCTGAGGTCTGATGGGAATTGTCTATCACCAAAAGACTTCTATATTTGTCAGTGAGCTTATGAAAGGTTCCAGTGGGAAATAACTGCATTCCAGGGACCAGGCACATTTGTAAGCTAAACCCATGGGAGAACGCTGCATTGTGTGTTACGGTGATGTTTAAATAAGAAGCTAGTGTTGACAACGCCCAGTGCTCTTACATTGAATGATATACACTAGAAGTACCTAGGTGGTGCAGGCTTGCTCACCCAGGATTTTACATGTAACCCTTTCAATGCAGGCAAGGCACTAGCAATTTAACATTGTAAACCATGCCATACACATTGGCACTTCCATAAAAATGCACCAACTAAAATGGACTGCTGCTTTGTCACCTCAGAAATGATGTAGAACAGTGTTATGTGGGTTGTACAACCAGTTCAAGTATATAAGTTGCTTTTTTCTTGTGAAATGTAGTCGGCTACTTTTGAAGTGAAGTATATTATCAGGAGGTCATTGTGTGTATTTATCAATACATCTTACACTCTGTTCCTCTGTTCCTCATCCACTCCAGGGGTGGCCAAGCCCAGTCCTCAAAGGCCACAACAGGTCAGGTTTTAAGGATATCCCTGCTTCAGCACAGGTGGCTCAATCGAAGACTTAGCCACTGATTGAGGCACCTGTGCTGAAGCAGGGATCTCCTTAAAACATGACCTGATGGTGGCCCTTGAGGACTGGAGTTGGCCACTCCTGATCCACTCCATAGTTTGTGTTTAGAGCTTTATCTTAACAGCATATCAGCTGTAATGCAGGGTAGCGCAAGCCTTTTCAATGCAAGCCGGAGGGAGGAAACAGGGTCACAGCGTTTGGCAAATAGGGCAACGGATATCGAAAACAATAGCAATAAATTGTTGCCTTTAAAATGGGGGGTGCGCCTAACCCTGTGCAGTAGAAGCGAGAGCAGTTATGTAGTGGCATGCACAAGTGGAATAAGTCATTGTCAGACTGTCGAAATGACAATAGCGACAATCGCAAAGGATGCGGTGAGCAGCACGGCCTAAAGGCATCTCGTAACATTGACATGCAGATGGTACTTTGATAAAACAGGCATTACCTTCACGTTTGGTTTGTGAGATTAGGATAAAGCAATACGTTTTGTTGTAACCTTTGTGTACATGAAAAGATTTAAAAAAAAAACAAAAACAAATGTAATTGCTTTACCACTGAAAGAACAGTTTGTGATATAAAATGCCAAGAGATTCTAGGTGTGACATTAGCACATGCGTTTGTGTAATTGTATTGACAATGTGACACATAACAAGTTAAATTACCAGATTTAAAGCATTCAGGCATGAACGAGGGACTCCTAAATGACATTGCTGTATCGTAGCAGCCAATATTAAATTGTCCTATTGTCAAATATGTTTGGGTTTTTTTTCCTCCTGCTTTGCCAGAAATAAAAGGACCATGCCCCTTTTTACACAGTCCATTGCCAGTAATATCAAAGCTAAGCTGATCCTTGGACAAGGCGTCAGATGATGGCAATTGGCACTTAATAGTTAAACAGGAATGGGTATCTCTGTGGTACGCTAATGCCCTTATTCATGAAGGGTAAACTGGGCAGACCGCCCCATTGTTGGCTGAAAACTGCCATTGGACTTTATAGTCCTAAATCTTTCACCGTGGGTCACTGCCAACACAATACACTCCTAACACATCTTTGTTCTGTGGTCAGTTTTTGGAATCCTTCCTGGGTTAGTAATATTGTAAAAAGTTGGTACATTGAACTAGTATACGGTATTTTTGTATCTGCTGTTAAAGTATTTGACCATTCCAGACAGGTTATTTCGACTACAAATATAATACATCACTTATAACACATTTTCTCACAAAAAGCTTGAACACATCTGTTAGCTTCACCAAATTAGATTAGATTCATTAAAGCATCTTATCCTAACAGAAAGTTGTATTAAAGCAAAGGTTACACCACAGTACTGGACAAAATGACCTCCCTGCAAAATGATATGGCCCGTGTTCTGTATATCTGGCACTATTTCTGCTAAGTGATTACTTATTTAGGTTTAACGGTAATGCATGCTCTGCAGACTTACATTTCTTGTTCCATCCTCTGTCCTTGCAGCTTTAAAGAGGCAATCCAAGGCGGCGTCAATATTTAGCATTTTTTTTAAATATATAGCGATATGTTGAAGCAGGTCATTTCCGGAGTTGATCCCTGCTTCCTGAGGTACTTACCGCAACTTAGGTGCCCGTGGCTGCTCTCCTCGGCTGCCAGGGTTCACAGTATGTCTGCTGCTAAGAAATCTCAGGCCCTGCGGGCCAATAGGGAGCCATGACGTCATCGGTGCAGCTTCCTATTGGCCCATGTGATGCGAAGTATCTCCGGAAGTAGGGGGTCCCCAGAGTTGAAACGAATGGTGTTTAGCTCCGGAGACCACCTGCTTCATATATATATATATATATATATATATATATAGCTTGGATTGCTCCTTTAATTGACCTTTTGGTTCTGTGTCATCCCTAATAGAGATGAAATGGCTTTACTGGAAGAGATTAGCCTTACTTGACCTGATATTGTTGGCATGTATAGAGAAGACTATTTTGTTTCTCATAACACGAATTCGATGATGGTGTGAAGTGGTTGGGTGATGAAACCCCTATATTTTTGAAAGAAGGGGAACAAAAAAAGTGGCACAAGGAAGGCAAATTAAATTAGATGTGTACTGCTTTCAAACATTTGTTGGGAATACCAGGTGCATCTTCAGTATTAACCTTCAAGACCTGCTGTAGCAGTCCACCACAATGCAATTATTTCAGCAAGGCGATTACAGCCACTTTGAAGCTGTTATTTTTTGGCAATACCCCACAGTCTCACACGTCTAACTTAATTTCCGTAGACACGAGAGAGTTTCAAAGGACTTCTTGGCTTTTTAATATACAAACAAACATTTATCGACAAAACAGCGGGTGAATTTAATACCATTTTGCACGCATCACTTTTTAGCTCTCAATAAATATATACAGTATGTGTGTGTGTGTGTGTGTGTGTGTGTGTATATATATATATATATATATATATATAAATATATGTATATGTATATGTGTGTATATATATATATATATATATATATATATATATATATATATATATATATATATATACTGTAGATTTAATGTAAAGGTGACCTCATATAAACCCTAACTAAGCAGTGTTGAGACCTCCTGCACTGTATACTATACAAAAACAAATCTAACAATGTAAAGGTACTAGAATATATATCCTGAGGAGGTTACAAAGGGTCCTAACTACAGTGACAGTTATATGCATCCTTCTGTTAATGTAATCCAACATGTGCATTAAAACAAACACAAAGCATTGTGTCTGACACTGCGTCTGTATCTGTTTCATGATGTGTATTCCTTCAACAAGTTTGTAAGCGAACAAACCAGGAACTGGCAATCGTGCTTTTCAGGTTTTGACGGGGTGAAGTGTAATTGGCAATAACAATGCTGTCACTCGCACATGTTGAGACATTTTATACATGTTGAATTCCTGGCATATTAATCACAGCACTGCTAGCTGGAGAAGAAATACACTTGTAGGCCACTACAGTGGAAATGGGATTACACTCCAGTGCAGCGTGCAAACACCCAAACCAGAGATTGACAATGTACAATAGGTTGATTGGAGGCATTATGGCCAATTTACAATCACAAACAAATTCATGCAAATGCTTTAACAGAAACCATTAAATGTCTTGACACCATACATTATAATGGTCTTTTATTGTCTGTTGGCTTGATGATTCTAATTTTAGTTTTCGACTAAATGTGAGGGTCTCTGTGTATTTCCATTTAAGTTTTAAATCCCAAGAAGAAAACACAACACTTTACCACATTTCTCCTCTTTATAAATTGTATAAAGAAAAGGGGTTGCCATGTATTACCATCAAACATGGTGATTACTTTATTTATTTTTTATGCTGTTATTTTCCAATCAAAATAGCTTCATATAGCTAATGATTCCCATGTATTTGAGTTGGGTGCTGCATTAATTACATGAGCTGTGTTCCGTTCTTAAGAATCATTTTTATTTGCCCTGTTTAAACCTCATGTTTCTTGTGGTATAAACATTTAAAATGAGAATACCAATCAAAATCCGCAGAAAACAGTGGATCCATGGTTTAAAAAAAAAAAAAAAGTCATTCTAATTTGTTGCACTAATTGCAAAACAGTTTACCTCGTTTCCGTAAACCATATGAAACGTCTTTTTATTTTTTGTGTATATGGTTTAGTCTGCATGTATGGATCGCATTATATGTAAATGATCACCCTCCTAGGGAATACTTTATTTGCATCCTATTTGGTAATAGATTTCAAGGCCTTCTCTAGTTCGGAGTACTTTTTAAAGTTGAGGTTGATTATTCAGTTCCCATGTTGATCAATGAGTAGCCACTCTGCTAACGGGTGTTTTATCCGTCTGTAAGTGTTTGCGCAATACATTTTAAACCCTTCAGAGCGCACACAAACAAACACACAAACACACACTTGTGCATGGCAATAATTGTGAGGTGTTATCCTACTTGGTAACATGTAATTATATTGCAGAATGCAGTCTGGAGTATACAGTCATACAGTCATAATGTTAGGCCTGGAAGGCTAGCTTTGAAAAGCACAACAAATATTGTAGGATGTACATTACATTTCTATGCTGTTAGAGATGTCTATTGAAGTTATGGAAGGATGCTGTCATTTCCAAAATGGTAGTGATCAAACTGCTGCAGAATGTGTTGGCGTTTAATACATAATCAATAATAACTCAATTCACATTTTCAAATAATTATTTCACAACGGTATTTCTCCAAAATAGAAAGCTTTTAATAAAAATGTTTAAATGAATCATTCATTAACTATTTATTTACAAAAGAAACCGCCATCTAAAGTTTAGCCCAGGGATGGCACAGAACTATAAAGCCGGAAGGTGCATGTGTTGGAAGTAAAACTTGCTTAGACCATCATGCTGGTACTTTTGGGAAAGCTTCCGAAGGGGAAAGAATTGAATTGGTTGCGTGCTTATACGTACCTGCAGTTTTAAACAAAATCTAATAGGAGATTGGTACAGGTATTAGGCTGCGCTTATAGTGACGGCGACGGCGCGTCAAAACAAATGCATTGACGCTGTCGTCTGCGCTTATAGTGCACGCGATGGCACGAGCTAGTGACAGCGCTACCAAAAATCTGGTGTCACTGTAATTTGATTTTTTTTCAGCGACGGTCTCCCCTTGCGGCCAATCAGAGAGCTTCTCCGTCCCTCTGCCTTCCCCCTTTCTGACGTCACTAACCTTGTAGCCAGCGACATCGCCTAAACTTACATTACAACTATCACAATGGCGACGAGTGACGTCATCGGTCGCCGGCAGTATACGCGCAGCCTAAGGAACTGTGAGAAACTCGTATGCAGTTTGTCACGTTTCCGTGTTGAGTTGCTTTCGTACGACCAGTGGGATTTCCGCCTTTTTTGCCACCGTTATCTTAAGTGACCTCCAACATGTTTAATTTTGAGTAATGTTAATCTCTAGAAAGCACAGAAGTCATTATTGTTACCGACATTACTGAAGCATGTCAGCCAAACCTACATTACAGTAATGTTACATAGCCTTCTCTGACGTCACAGTCCCAGTGCTTTCTTCTTTGTAATACATGTAATCCCCCTGACCAGCTTCTTCTCTGTTTATAATTTATAATGTGGAGTAGGAGAGATCGCATAAGCAATGACCTTTGTAGCCACAATGCATAGTCATGACCATTTATCCCCCCCCAGAAAATGTTTAATGATTAATGTATAATGCAGATTTATACGGTACCTTTGTTTATTTTTTAGGGCAAGTACAGGGTGCAAGGTGTGTGTAATTAGAAAAATCAGTTTCTCCATGAAGTCTGAAAGAAGCCAGATGTGAGGATTTGTGAAGTTTTGAAAGCTCTTGTACTTAGAACAGCCACAAAGGACTGTTCCGTTCATCCAATAAGGGCAGAGATAAAACCTCCAAAGGTCTAAATCAGCCAGACTAACCATTATAAAGGGAAACGTTTTTCTAACACTTCCTTGAAGTCTGAGGTGGATTCCTAATAAAGCAAGACTCTGAAAATGCCATGTCTGTAACTAAGAATCCCAGCCTGACCAAAACAACCAATGGTTAGAGATAAGATGTTCACCATCTAAGTGATGTTTTAACATACAACATTTCAATGACCACTTAGAACCTTTCTCGGTTAGTGGCCCAACCTGATGTTTCTACCAAGTATTTCTTTCTTTGAGATCTGGCCAATGCAGCTTTGCAATAAATCCATTTTTCCCAATATGTTTTTCTGTTAGTCATATTTCTTCTGGCAATCTTAATGCTTTGACACGTTTATTTACAATAAAACCAGGACATATTTATCCTTATAATCCCACGATTCTTCACCAAGCACCGATACTTTTTTTTTTTTTTTTTTTTTTCCACTGTACATTTGTGTATTTTATTTTTCAACCAAGGCTAGTTTATGCAAATGAAATATTTCCGTTGACATAAATATAGCAATTTAGTGTCATTTAGGTGATTATGCATTAAAGTTCGATTGGACCCTGCTACACGAAATCTCCCATTGACTTTTATGGGAGATTCCATTTAGAAGTTCCCAAACAACACTATTGCACTTTAATGAATAACCGCTTTCAAGTTGAAGCTCCCATGACAGGGGTGGCCGACTCCAGTCCTCAAGGGCCACCAACAGGTCAGGTTTGGATATCCCTGCTTCAGCAATGGGTGGAAGCCCATGGGGGCAAGCTTGCTGAATATGAAGGCGCTGCTTTTCTGATGCATGTACTGCAATGTCTTTATCCATGTTATATATCGCCTAAATATATGCCGTTAATGTGTGCACCCCTCCTTCCCTACAGGTACATGCCACACCCTGTATAAAATTCATTGCAAGCCTCTGACAATACAATTAAATGTTGCCTGAAAAAAACAAACGTAAACTAATTGACCAGTTTCTGATAAGTAAATGGTGTTGGATTATTAGTGCTAACAAAATTAATAGGTGGCACAGCTTTTTGTTTTCTGGGGGCGCAGCATTTTAGTGAATCCATAAGTACAAGTCCGTGTCTTGTCTGATAATCCGAGTTTAATTATAACCTTGGCATGAATCATAATTATAAACGCATGCGAAGTGGGATCATTGGAAGAATGCATTTGCCATCAGCATTTCAGAATGACTTTTTTTTTTTTTTTACATTTCTAATCCAAAATGTATATTGTCTTTACTTTAAGCGCCGCTGTTTGTGTTAATAAAAAAAAACGCACGTTTTAAGTCTGCAGTTGATGTTCTCTAAACTATTTCCAAACGTTGGTTCTCTTGAACTTCCACTGCTACGTTCACAGATTAAAATAAAGCCAAGCGCAGACATTGTAGGAGCTTTTGTGAAACACATTTTCTTTGCTTATCCACCTTTTATGAAATGTGGTCACGAGCTGAACACAACTATCTTTTTATTTGACAGACAGTTTAGAAGAGATGAGACACTGCTCAAACCATAATGTCAAGTCATATAGAATAAGCCTGGTGCACAGGGAGAAATAACAATAATAAGCAAGAAAAAAGTGACAGAGGTCACAGCAGTCCCCTATTAGTTGCACTCTAGCAGAATGATGGGATACCTAACTTATTTGACGGAAACACATGGAAAGTAATGTGTTTATAGTAGAGCTAAACCCTAAAAGTGTCACGTTAAAGACACATCAATTTAGTTAATCCTATCAAATGTGTGCATTCCAGAGTCTATCTGGTAGTGAGTCAATAGTATCACTCAACAGTAAAGGTTAACGGACCCATGTACAGATCTATAACACACAGAAAGGTTAAATACCGAAAAGATATAGGTATCCTCAATAGGGACCTAGGTCCCAGATAGTAAAGGGTAATTAGAGGATACAATATCCACTAGAAGACTAATGTCTAATCAATAATAAATGGTCAAATGTAAAGTGTGTAGTATAATCCAACTAAAAAGACCATATATACACACAGAAATGTCTAGTAGCCAAAATTATAATAGTGACATCCACAAGTAAAATAAAAAAATAAAAAAAACTTTAATTAACCCAATAATCGCCGAAAAACAAGTGACATAGATATAAACAATGTGTACAACATTAAAATTCCCCTGTAGGGGGAGCGGGTAGGAGAGGGGCAGCAACAATATGTATAGGGAAAAACTTAATATATGATGGTGTATAAAATATAATATAGTAATATCCCTAGTTGTATACAACCGTGCTCCTAGTATTCCTATTGCTGCAACCGATCTGTAATATGTCCCAGCAGGGTCTGCTCCGCTCCACATAAAGTCCCGCTCACTGACGCCCACTTGTGACGTAACGCCCCTTCACACTTCGTGTAGTTACTGATACATGCTCCTTCACCTACTGTACCAGCTGTTGATCTTACCAATAGGGCTATTTGGTAGCCACATTAGGGATATTACTATATTATATTTTATACACCATCATATATTAAGTTTTTCCCTATACATATTGTTGCTGCCCCTCTCCTACCCGCTCCCCCTACAGGGGAATTTTAATGTTGTACACATTGTTTATATCTATGTCACTTGTTTTTCGGCGATTATTGGGTTAATTAAAGTTTTTTTTGTTTTTTTATTTTACTTGTGGATGTCACTATTATAATTTTGGCTACTAGACATTTCTGTGTGTATATATGGTCTTTTTAGTTGGATTATACTACACACTTTACATTTGACCATTTATTATTGATTAGACATTAGTCTTCTAGTGGATATTGTATGCTCTAATTACCCTTTACTATCTGGGACCTAGGTCCCTATTGAGGATACCTACATCTTTTCGGTATTTAACCTTTCTGTGTGTTATAGATCTGTACATGGGTCCGTTAACCTTTACTGTTGAGTGATACTATTGACTCACTACCAGATAGACTCTGGAATGCACAAATTTGATAGGATTAACTAAATTGATGTGTCTTTAACGTGACACTTTTAGGGTTTAGCTCTACCATAACACATTACTCTCCATGTGTTTCCTTCAAATAAGTTGGGTATCCCATCATTCTGCTAGAGTGCAACTAATAGAGGACTGCTGTGACCTCTGTCACTTTTTTCTTGCTTATTATTTGACAGACAGGCACTTTTGTAGTGGGGTGTCTTCCTACAGATTTGCTGTTTTTGGTACATTGCTTCAGACTGCCCTAGAAAAATTCTATTAGGAAAACAATCTGTAGCATTTGAATATGGCTCATTTTAGTCAGTGAAACGGCTAAGCAATATCAGTATGAAAGGCTAGAACCTTGTGCCGAAGGAGATGCAGCAAAACCTGAAGACCTGGCTAAATAGGATGGAGCTTTGTCATTACTATATGTCAGCATGTCTTGTTTTGTGTGGCAGGAACAGCAGTGGTGTCCAGAATTCATGCACGTTATAGATTATAGCTAATAGCAGCATTTCCTGCCTGCTGCACCATTTCAGTTCATTGTTGTAGCGCTTAGCTTCTAGGGGCTACCTCTATACTGAGCAAAATGACAATAATCTTAAAAGCTGCTATTTTCGTACCCATAAATTGAATCGGGACTAGTTTTTAGTAGCTGCATCTTGCTTCTCAGTGATCTTAATACGCACACGTAGTACAGTATAAAGATTTATTTTTTATTTTAATGATCTGTTTAACACTAAACATCATTTTTTTGTTCATTTTTCATCATTTTTTTTTTTTATGTGTTGGAAAGGTGGAAATAAATGCAGATTGTTTTGGACAAGCCTTGCCTTTGCTGTGACTGTTTTCTTACACTACTTTATACATTTAGAACATATACAATCCAAAAATAAATCTTATAAAGTGGAAAAAATATGAATATAAAGTAATTATATTGTTTCAGTACTACAAATATTAATCAAGCCCATATATATGTATCTTTGCTTTAAAACGTACTGTAGTGCAAGACTTGAAAAATGCATATGATAGTTTTGTTGGCCCAAATCAATGTCAGTATCTTGAGGGGGAGGGGGATATAACTTCAAGAGATTGAGTGGTGTGTACGAGTATTTGCTCCTGTATTTTATGAACAATAATTACTTAGTATTTTTTATTTTTTTGCAGTTCTGATATGTAATTTAAAGCACTTTTTTACCATAAGTGTTATTTAAGTTTTGTTTGAATAATTGATGTTTATTATACTTAACTAGAGGAACTTTATGGTTGAATAATTGGATGCTTCTTTGAGCTACAGGGAGCATTTCAGAACACAAGTCTGTGGGCTTTCGTTTCCAGTGGGAGCATGTCACCTTTTTTTTGTCACAGAGCCAGGCCAAACACAAGCTAATGCAGATGGGACACGGTTACCATAATTCAACCTCTAACATTTCCTTCTGGCTCCTCTGCCAGCAGTGGGGCTTCATCTGACAAAAAAGGACACTTTCAAATATTATGGGGTACTGGTGTTCGATGTTTAATTTAAAAAAAAAAAATCGCTTTTCATTCTATTAAAAAGTTAGTGTTTCAGTGTTAACAATAAAAAAAAATTAATTTGGCGTTTATCGTTGCACTTTCTTTTTTTTTTTAGTTTCCATACGTCCTTTGTGTACGGTCTGTGGCTGTGCTGCTACTCAATAGGAAACAATGCTTCATTTTCTGTTTTTATATATTAGATCATGCAATATCACGTGATATTGGCATTTGTTGTTGGGGGGGGGGGGGGGGGGGGAATCCAGTCATTTAAAACAAAGTTTTAGGTTTCTATTGCACAATTGCAACTGGTTAAGGTCCCAATTGATGCGCTTCAGCCCCACACGGTTTACAGTAGAAGTCTTTCCAGCCGGTTTCCTGGGTAAGACACAGATTTATCAGAGCAGTCTTTAAATACCAGCCTCACTGTTCCTCCACTACGTCATTGGGCCTCTGGAGTGTTAGACCCCGGCTGTCACCTAAAGGGTGAATCGCGTGGCTGATTACCAAGAGCCATTTGAAATTGATAGAAACGCGAATAGAAATGACTAAATGAACTATAAGAGAAGGAAATTGCTGCAGAAAACAAACGTACACCAAGGTTGAAAAACTTTGTGCGAATTAAAGTTTCTGCTTTATTAAGTTGCTTTTGAATGCTGTTGAAACAGTTCTTTTTGTTCTTGCGGATTCCCCAGAAAGTGTTGATTGCGGGTGTCGCTTTTATGTAGCGTGCATTTGTAGTTTGTGATGGCGCCATACCCATTTCCCCTGTCTCTACTGGAATCGCATCTCCAATTCACAGTTTGTGAAAGATGCATCCATGCAATAAAGCAAAATACGCATGTGTTAAACGCATTCACTACATGTTCTTGTGCAATAAGCACTATTCTAGCAATACATTTCCTAACCATTAAATAGTGGGCCTTCATGGTATTAAGCTTCTTCAAAGACAATTTAATTATTTTTTTTTTTTTAACTATTTGCTAATAGCTGTTGTTTTTCAGGCTTCACATATGGATGGGTCTGCAATACCGAACTGACCGTAAATGGCTCCATCCAATGCTCAACAGCCTATAAAAAGAGAGGTTTTGTCATTCAGTGACCAAAAATGATGCTTAGAGAACTAGATATGAAGTGATTACCAAACATTATGCTGCACTCCTAGTTCTGTTTATCAACAATTTGCAGGGAAAGCGGCACATTCCTCCGAGCTGTTTGGACAAATGAGTCAGTTCAGTATGTCTCTTTGAACTAGGTGGGCCAATCAGAAACGTCCCTACAGATGGCAAAAAATAACACCATCTATAATGAATGGTCAATATCGCAACTTTTGATTATAATTCTTGACCATCGTACCTTTAATTTAGGAATGGTTCAACTATCACATTTCCTATTTTGTTTTTATTGGTCTGTATTCATTTCTGTAGCATGATGGGTGAAAGGCTAAAAATAATAAATCAGACCTGTGTCCTATCCTTTTGGTACCATTTGGTCCTGGCTTCTGTTGTGCTATTAAATCAAATGCCTCTGAGAATATATTTTCTTCTACAGCTAATGTCGGCTTCTGCTTTTTTAATTTGGGGGGTTCAATTATAGCCCAAGAAGGAAAGACCAGTAAAGTAACAATAACCCAGCGTATGTCTGTGTATTTTACTTTACAGTTTTATGCTGGAATAGTTTGTCCCTCTACTTGGGATAGTTTAAAAATATTCCTTTATAGTCAAGTAGTCTACTGCACCAGAAAATCTGATTTCATTGCACATCAAACTGGAATAATGCTCCCCGTGGATATAATGCTTAGGTTTTCATTTATATCTTCAGCAATGTTCATTTAAAATTACAGCTTGGATTTCTTGATTTTTTTTTTTTCAATTTTATTGGTTAACTAGGAGAAACGAAAACACAAACTGGCCTAAAAAGAAAATATATATATATGTATTAAAGTCTTCCAAATATTAACTTCAAGACGCTCGACTTTAAATAAATTTGAATGCCCCACAACATCGGCTTGTGAATATGAAGTGTACATCTGTTTCTACTTGTATTTTAAAGATCAATTATAGATCTCCCTGACAGATTTAAGCCCAGAGTTTGTAACTGTATATTTACTGTTAAGATGTAGAACATTCGATAACTATTAAAAGATTTCCCAAAACAAATGTCATGTGTTTATTTTACATCCGCTGCCTGATTCTTCCTTTTTTAATTGTAAGCTAATGTGTTGCAGTAAATATTACATTTGTCTGTTTTTAAGTATACCAATAATAATGTGTCAAACAGAAAGAAAAAAGCTGCGCCTTAAAGGAACATTTAAACTGTGTATGTCTATGTATGAATATCTAATGTATAACCTAGATAATCTAGACAATATTGTAAAGGTAAACAGACCTATAACCATAAGATAGGCCTATTACAAACATACAACATATACACATGGAAAAGGCAATAGAAAGGATAACCAGTCCTCAGAAAGTTCCGATGGTGAATATGGGTACTGGTATGTAGGGTCTCCGGCAGCTCTCAATGTGGACCTACCACGTCCACAGGATATCTAAAAAGGAAAAGAGAGGAGAGAGTGCACGCCCATAGCGTATAAAAGTATATTTAATGAGGGGGAGGGGGGGAGGGAGGGGTAAAAAACGCACTTACAAGAAGTACAATAAAATCAAGCATATGGGATAATAATCACCACCATCCGGTCTAACTGCAAGCTCTTGGGGCAGTCCCAGGCTCCGTTGGTGAAGGAGCAGCGTCTCAGCAGATTCCAGGACTGATGTAGGTCATCCGGTCAAATTGCAGACTTTGGGGGCATTCCCAGGCTCCGTTTGGCAAATATGCAGCGTACCAGCAGTTTACCAGGGCTGGTGTGCTGTGAATAGTCCCAGACAAAAGTTCCGTGTGTATAGTGCCTGCAGCACTAGCGCTAGGATCAATCCGCTCCTGCGCTGAATGTAGACTTGAATGTCAGTGCGTCTGACGTCACGACGCTCCCTGACGCGTTTCGTCAGTCTCGGCTAACTTTTTCAAAGGGATGACGTGAGGGGGGCAGGTCCGGTATTTTATACACACTCCAATGAAGGTAATTGTTGAATAACCGCCCCTACTCAGCTGCTATCATTAACCGTGCTACCAGCACTATAACATACATAATTACATAAAATGCAGATATTTACCCTGAAAGAATTGGAGGAGATGATAAAATTAACCTATACATTCAATGTCTATCATATTACTAAATATACATATACAATTAACACACAGTTAAACATATATTAAATATAAAAATAGTCCTCAATAACCAATTATAAAACAACAATATAAAACAACATTATTCTCTAGGGTTCAAACCAAAATTGAAAATACGAATCTTGTATGTGGATCAAACCCCATCAGTATTAACTATGGGTTACATTGCATTACATCAACATAATGCAATGATATTGCATATCTAGATCCCACCTATAGATAGAGGGATGATCACACATAGGCCAGTTTGGAGTACAATACTTAGATATTGATGATAGAAAAGGAGATCATATGACATTAAAATTATATATATATATATATATATATATACAACCACAATTAAATAACATTAAATATTGCACCCTGATGCGTGCATAAATAAATTGTCAATTCTTATGATCCCATATGATTGGACTAATGACAAAATAATTTTAATTATAAATTTAAATATAAATAAGGATGAAAATTTAATATATAAAAATATATATAATAAAATAAAAATATAAAAGTTCATACAAATGAGATCCAAACTCAAAAGGAAGTATGAAACTGGAGTCTGTATGCCACAAACAAAGCTGGGGCCCGGAGGTGTGTCTACATATGTGTGCTATACTAAAATCAAATAAAAATAAGTTATGTGGACTATATACTCTATACTATATACCTATTTGTATCTATTCTATATAGTGACTACCAGGCCCTAATTGGCCGTTTTACGTGAATATCTAAATGATATATATAAAAGTGCTATTGAGTGTTGTGCTGTGTATATGTAAGGGTAAATTCCTCATACCATCTATTAGACCCAGTGTCCCTATTATAAAGTGTCAATTTTATAAATCAACATTTATATGCAATGAATGGATCATCCATCTGTCAGACGGAAGGGAGGAGGGTAGGGACTGGGAGGGGAAGGTACGGAATAGGAGGGGGGGGGGAAAGGGATGGGAATAGGAATAGGGGGACCTCTGGAGGAGATCCAAACATGGGATGGACTGAGAAGCAGAGGAGGAGAACAGGAAGAGGCATCCGAGGAATATCTAAACTAATGTACTAACGTCTAAACATTCGTTTAGTCCCCCAGGACTGAGAGTGCCCAATTGGTGAATCCAATAGGATTCCCGCCTGCAGAGCGTCTTGAACCGGTCGCCTCCCAGAACACAGGAAGAAATGGTCTCTATTCCCATAATTTGCATGGTCTTGGGATTTTGTTGATGAAATAATTTAAAGTGTCGAGGGACACTATGATTATTAAGACCCTTAATAACATTTCTCCTATGTTCTAGGAAGCGAGTTCCCGGAGTCCTGGTGGTTCGTCCAACATATTTCAGACTGCAACCGCACTGTATAAGATACACAACATAAGTGCTGAAACAGGTGATAGAGCTACTGATATCATACGTGGTACCCCTCATTGGAGAACAAACTTGAGTTTGATTCAAAAGATGCCTGCACGTAATGCATCGACTGCGACCACAGGGATGGTTACCCAATGGTCCCTTCTGTTTTGCAGTATCACAAATGGAGGAAGATTTAAGCCTAGTTGGAGCTAGTATGCTTTTTATACTCCTTGCTTTCCTGTATGTAACAGTAGTTCTATCCGGCAGGATAGGTCCTAGATGAGGATCACACTTTAGAATGGACCAGTGGTCATTTAAAATCCTATTGATAAATTTGGATGACTGGTTGTAAGTAGTGATAAATCTTACAGTCGACCTCTCTATCTCTGAATGTATTATTGGGGTGTCATAACCTGAACGTTTTCCTCTCTGTTGTTTATTCTGTTTGTTTTTGGATTTTTCAAGTAGAGTCGATCTAGCAATGGAACTCACCTTGCTGAGAGAGTCGGACACCACGACGGGATCATATCCCTTGGAAAGAAACTTCTTCCCAAGTGTGACCGACTGGTTTTCAAAGTCAACATCCCTTGTGCAGTTCCTACGAATTCTGTGGAACTGCCCCAAGGGAATATTGTTGAGCCAGTGTTTGTGAGTGTTGCTGGACGCATGGACGTAACTGTTCACAGACACAGACTTGAAATGTGTGGTGGTAATGATATTCAGGTCTGTGTCTATGCTCAGGGCCAGATCCAGAAAGACAGTGGACAAGTTGTTGATATCAAAAGTGAATTTGAGTCCAAACGAGTTGTCGCTGAAAGAGCTCAGGATGTCGTGTAAGACCGACTCCTCTCCATCCCAAATTGTGTTTTTCTGGGAATAGTGAATCCTTATCCAACCAAAACACAGGCAATTTATTTTACAAAGTATTCACTTTATTCTCACGCACAATTATTTTTTATTTGAAAATGATTTTCACTTACAAATCTGTGGAACGGCCATGGGTACGAGATTCGCTCCTAGTTACGCCAACCTCTTTATGGGGCACTGGGAGGAATCCCATGTCTGGCAGAACATCTCGCTTGGAGCGGGTCTCGTATACTATGGTCGTTTCATAGATGACATTATTATAATTTGGGATGGAGAGGAGTCGGTCTTACACAACAACTTATGTTGTGTATCTTATACAGTGCGGTTGCAGTCTGAAATATGTTGGACGAACCACCAGGACTCTGGGAACTCGCTTCCTAGAACATAGGAGAAATGTTATTAAGGGTCTTAATAATCATAGTGTCCCTCGACACTTTAAATTATTTCATCAACAAAATCCCAAGACCATGCAAATTATGGGAATAGAGACCATTTCTTCCTGTGTTCTGGGAGGCGACCGGTTCAAGACGCTCTGCAGGCGGGAATCCTATTGGATTCACCAATTGGGCACTCTCAGTCCTGGGGGACTAAACGAATGTTTAGACGTTAGTACTTTAGTTTAGATATTCCTCGGATGCCTCTTCCTGTTCTCCTCCTCTGCTTCTCAGTCCATCCCCTGTTTGGATCTCCTCCAGAGGTCCCCCTATTCCCATCCCTTTCCTTTCCCCCCCCTCCCCCTTTCCCCCCCCCCTCCCCCCCCCCCCTCCCCCTTTCCCCCCCCCCCCTCCCACCCTCCCCCTTTCCCCCCCCCCTCCTATTCCGTACCTTCCCCTCCCAGTCCCTACCCTCCTCCCTTCCGTCTGACAGATGGATGATCCATTCATTGCATATAAATGTTGATTTATAAAATTGACACTTTATAATAGGGACACTGGGTCTAATAGATGGTATGAGGAATTTACCTTTACATATACACAGCACAACACTCAATAGCACTTTTATATATATCATTTAGATATTCACGTAAAACGGCCAATTAGGGCCTGGTAGTCACTATATAGAATAGATACAAATAGGTATATAGTATAGAGTATATAGTACACATAACTTATTTTTATTTGATTTTAGTATAGCACACATATGTAGACACACCTCCGGGCCCCAGCTTTGTTTGTGGCATACAGACTCCAGTTTCATACTTCCTTTTGAGTTTGGATCTCATTTGTATGAACTTTTATATTTTTATTTTATTATATATATTTTTATATATTACATTTTCATCCTTATTTATATTTAAATTTATAATTAAAATTATTTTGTCATTAGTCCAATCATATGGGATCATAAGAATTGACAATTTATTTATGCACGCATCAGGGTGCAATATTTAATGTTATTTAATTGTGGTTGTATATATATATATATATATATATATATATAATTTTAATGTCATATGATCTCCTTTTCTATCATCAATATCTGAGTATTATACTCCAAACTGGCCTATGTGTGATCATCCCTCTACCTATAGGTGGGATCTAGATATGCAATATCATTGCATTATGTTGATGTAATGCAATGTATCCCATAGTTAATACTGATGGGGTTTGATCCACATACAAGATTCGTATTTTCAATTTTGGTTTGAACCCTAGAGAATAATGTTGTTTTATATTGTTGTTTTATAATTGGTTATTGAGGACTATTTTTATATTTAATATATGTTTAACTGTGTGTTAATTGTATATGTATATTTAGTAATATGATAGACATTGAATGTATAGGTTAATTTTATCATCTCCTCCAATTCTTTCAGGGTAAATATCTGCATTTTATGTAATTATGTATGTTATAGTGCTGGTAGCACGGTTAATGATAGCAGCTGAGTAGGGGCGGTTATTCAACAATTACCTTCATTGGAGTGTGTATAAAATACCGGACCTGCCCCCCTCACGTCATCCCTTTGAAAAAGTTAGCAGAGACTGACGAAACGCGTCAGGGAGCGTCGTGACGTCAGACGCACTGACATTCAAGTCTACATTCAGCGCAGGAGCGGATTGATCCTAGCGCTAGTGCTGCAGGCACTATACACACGGAACTTTTGTCTGGGACTATTCACAGCACACCAGCCCTGGTAAACTGCTGGTACGCTGCATATTTGCCAAACGGAGCCTGGGAATGCCCCCAAAGTCTGCAATTTGACCGGATGACCTACATCAGTCCTGGAATCTGCTGAGACGCTGCTCCTTCACCAACGGAGCCTGGGACTGCCCCAAGAGCTTGCAGTTAGACCGGATGGTGGTGATTATTATCCCATATGCTTGATTTTATTGTACTTCTTGTAAGTGCGTTTTTTACCCCTCCCTCCCCCCTCCCCCTCATTAAATATACTTTTATACGCTATGGGCGTGCGCTCTCTCCTCTCTTTTCCAATAATAATGTGTAGCTAGTCAAGCAAAATGAGCGATACAGTTATGTAAGTCCGTATGTGTATCATGACCACATCAATGTTAACTATATTGTGGAGAACGTCCCCATTACTCTGCATTGTTCAATGTAGTTATACATTTGAGTTGGACTTGCATCTAAAAAAAAACATGGTTAGCACTGATATAGAAGTGAAAAATTAATTATAAAATGTGCAACAAGTGGATAACTATAAACATTTGATATTGGTGCAGCTCCCAAAGAGACAATGTTTCATTTGTCTTTGGAAATACAGAGGGATACAAAAAAATGGGGTGCAAACAAACGAAAATAGCGTAAAAGTGAGTGTCCAAATAAAATGTGGGAATATGGCTTGCAAACAAAAAATGGGCTCTGGATCAGCAGGACTTTAGAGGGCTTCCACTTGGAAGATAAAAAGAAACACAGTGCAATATTGTCTGATATTCAAAATGTATTTGAGATAAAAGAGGAACTCACAAACAGAAGTTTTAAAACGGCGTCAAGTTTTTAAAACCTAGGGTGAGTCTCAAGCCTGGTCCCTCCTGGTCCGGTGGCCGATAGGGGTCCAGAGTTTGCAGCCATGTTTCTGTTTAGCCGGTTCTCCCTGCGTGTCTGTGCTGGGGGACGGTGTGCCGATCTGCTAAGCTATGCATGGCTGCCGTCGGCCTCCTTCAAAGCCGAGCTCATGGTTGTGACGCGCGCGCACTCCTGCAGCCCCAATGATGTGTGCGCTAGCTGCAGGAGATTGGGGGGGGGAGGGGCGTGGCGAATGCGTCACAGAGTTGGTTCGCTCACACAACTGCAGCCCGAAATCTCAATTTGAGTTGTGGCGGCAAAATGTAGCAGGGTCGTGGGCACTTGAGGAACTACCCTGGGCAGTCGGGTAAGAGTCCCGGAAGTGCGCACGCACGTAGCGACGCCGCCACCATGAGCTTGGCCTGAGTCCCGGAAGTGCATGCGGACGAAGAGATGTCGCCACCATGAGCTCGGCCTAAGAGACAGTGATCATCCGGATCCAAAGCTACACGGAGTGCCGTCACGAGTCAGCTGACCGGATGGGAGCAGAGCGGCGCACGGAGATGCAGGGAGAACCGGCTAAACAGGAACACTGCTGCAAACTCCGGACCCCTGCCAGAATTGTTCTGGACTCCTATTGGTCACAGGACCAGGCTTAAGGCTCATCTCGGGTTTTAAAACCTTGAGGCTGTTTTAAACTTCTGTTTGTGAGTTCCCATTTTATCTCAAATACATTTTGAATATCGGACAATATTGCCCTATTGTCTCAAGTGGAAGCCCCTCTAAAGTTCTGCTGATCAAGAACCCATTTTTTGTATGGAAGCCATTCATCCTTACACAATTTACACACTCACTTTTACACTATTTTTGTTTGCGCCCCACTGGTTTTTTTTGTACACTTTGCACTGATGTGCTGGCGGTGACAGAAAAACTATTAACTGAATGAAAGCAAGGCAATGCTGCTTATAAGGTCCATGTCAAAATGGATTTGAGGCAAAAGGTGACACTGTGCTCATTTGCATGTAGTTTCCCAGAATCCCTGGCTGCAGTGGATGTATTGTATGCTTAGAGATGATGGTGGAAAGCAGGGCTGCAGACCTGTCTAAGACGGTGCTATTTTCATTCGCTGAATTTATTTTTAAACTCTTCCTGGGCCACTGTGGAGAACCTCCTGGGAAACAGTATTAACCCACCTGAAATAAATAGCGCGTTATGAGCAGGTAACCTAGCAACAGCAAGCCCTGTTCTGTGAATCATCCAGAAGTTCTGACAGAAAATAGGGCTAGATTTTTTTTTTATTATTTATTTCCACCGGAGAAAAGGGTAAATTATAGTCCAGGGAATAAAATCTGATCAGAAATCCGATAGCTAAAATGTATGTTGACAGATAGGTAGAAGTGCAGTGTCTCTTAATACCAGGACTTGAAGGTAAGTGCTATGTAGAGGGCAGTAGAGTCTGACAATTTATTTATTTTTATTTATAAAAATGTTTTTACCAGGAAGTAAAATCTGTGAAAAAGGGCATGTCGGTAAGAATCCCAGCCTGAGAGTTGCCTCTCGTTTTCAAGTATGTCCTGGGCTCAGAGTTATAACAATACATGGTTACATTAAATGAACAGGGTTATATAGCCAATTCACAGACATTTCATGGACAGATAATTGGGTACAGGGGATAAAGGGCTTGTGAGTTTCAAATTGATATAGAGCAGCTTTAACATCACCAAACATCAGCAAATGGCTCACACCCTTTGGCTGTCCGCCTTTGGGGCAACGCAGATGTACACTGGGGTAGTTGAGATTCAATGCAGCTGTGAATACAAAGTTCTTTGTCCTCTTGGCTCATTAACATTCCAGTGGGTGGGGTTGACGTTCCACAAAGGAAAATCAAATGTTAACCCTTAGCACGCAGGTCCTCTGTACACTGGGGTGGTTGAGATTCAATGCCGATAGCTTTACACTAATCCTAGACAGTAATCGAAAAACTGAAGTAGACTTAAAACTTTAACTCTTATTAACAAACAGTTGTCCCTATATTGTTCTTTCTACTGCAGCTGATCAAATGCAATTCCAGTTCTGTAAGTTTCTTGTGAGAGAGTTCAGCCACATCTATAGTTTAAAATCTGCTGTGCGAAAGAAATCAGAATCCGTGTTGCAGCTACAGTATAATGAAAACAACAGTGTCGTAATCTCAGAAGTGTTAGTCTGATACACCTTTGCTTTCATATAAATTCCCACTGGAAATTGGTTAAGGGTTAACTTCTTTGTGAGTTCTGTATAATAAAACCTGTTTCCATCCGAAGAGTGTTATCAAGTTATACTGTAGCTGCCTTGCTCATACTATTTGAACATCCCAATGACAAGTTTGAGACTGGTAAGGTGTATTGCCCTGTACATCAGTATTATGTTAGTACTGTACTATCAACCTAGGGTTCTTTAATATAGGTTGTTTTGATCCCATATATAGCATATATTGGACAACAGTAGAATCTTATAACCAAAGCTGTATTGAGATGTATTGTTCCTTTTAAAATTAGGGAGACGTGCTTTTAAAGTTCAGTGCTTCCTATGAACTGTTGTATGACTATTGATGAACACCTCATGGGAGCCTAATTAGAATAAATATAACAGCGATTGGATGTGATGACGTTCTTGTTGTTAAGACACTAGTATATTGTGGACTGTTCAAACCTGGTATGCCATAAAAGGTCTAAGACCTTGTGAGACCACTCCAAAAGCCTAACCGGAAAAGCGCGCTTGAGCAGTGATGTCATCTGGGGGAGACGAGGCGCTCTGAGTCGCGGCCACGAATCACGCTAGGTCTCACCTCTGTCTGCATCACCCCGACACACTCTCACGCAAGCGGACGGCACGTTGTATCCTACACATAGGGATTATCGACATGTGAGTGCACTGTTGTTTAGTTCTGTAGTTTTTAATAAATTGTTACGGTATCATACCATTGGTTCCTTCATATTCCCTTGCATTCCGGGTTGTGTTGGTGAGAGACATCTATCCGAAAAGAGGGGTCTTCTCGCCTGACAACTAACCTGGGATCAGACAGCTGGGAAAGAAGTTAAAGATACCTTTTGAGGCCTTTTTAAATCTATTTTTAAGTAAGTAGCTGGCAACGGTGGGGGAGTTAGCTATTGACCAGAAATACTACGCAATGGTTGTCTTGTTTTTTATACCATTACAGATCTGATTCAACCACCTCGAAGGACTCGGAGTGCTATTGGATCTTGGGCATAACACTCTTATCACCAGGAACTTTGGACTTCTTTTTTCTGTCAGGTTATATACCAGATAGTGCGCCAAGGACTATTTTTGTTCATTGTTTGTTTTGTTTTCTGTCTGTATGCTATTGCTGTACACTCCTTGTGGATAGGTTTGGTTTTTTAATCCTTAGGCAGCCGTTTTCTCAGTCTGTCCAATCAGTCTGTAGGATTCACCACTAATGTATTGTTGTATCTTTTAAAGAAGATTCAACATTTAGAGCACTTATATATCACTATCGTGTATTGTTAAGCTAGGCTAATAGGTTGAGCGCTTAGTATATGTTTTAGTTTAATTTTTCACCACAGAAACCCTCGGACCTGGATTGCTGGAATCCCTAACATGCCTGCCCAAATCTATAGCGCATAACTCCAATCCACACCCTCCAACTGTAACTATTTAGCAGGTGAACTACATGTTTAGGACTTCTGTAAGACCAGCTGTACCTATTGCACAGAAAGTTTGTCGCGTGTGGTGAACTGCATAGGTCATGGGACTTCCAAAGAGAATTCTTGCTCCTTCACATTCTCCTTAATCTTGGTATCTGTCACAGAGCTGTGTCCTGGATTTCGTCTTACTTCTCTCATAGTACTTTCAGTGACTCGTTTGCTAACGCCACCTCCTGTCGATCGCTCTGTGAATGTACCCCAAGGGTCTGTCCTGGAACCTCTTCTCTTTTCACACACTAGGTGACCATATCACATCTCTTGGGTTCAAATATCACCTCTGCTGATGACACAAATTTACCTATCAAACCCTAACCTTACATCTGCTGCACAGACCAACATCTGTGAATGTCTCCGCAATAGCACCCCGGGTGGCCCTTCGCCGACTCAAAGTTAACATGTCAAAGACAGAGCTCCTCATACTTCCTCCCAAGCCTGGCCCTACTGCCCACTTCTACAGTACTTTTCGTGGCACTATCATACACCCAGTATCAAAAGCACACTGCCTGGGGGTCACATTTAACTCCGCACATACATAACGTAGCTAAAACCTGTAATTTTTTTTATTTCGTAACATTGCAAAGATAGGCCCCCTCCTCTGTCGCTCTACTGCTAAAACTCCAACACATGCCCTCATTCTCTCCCGTCTCAGCTATTGTAACCTTCTGTCCGGTCTTCTTGCCTCTCACCCGTCTCCCATTCAATCTAAGCTAAACGCTTCTGCTAGAATCACTTTACTCCTAAATCTATCTCGGCGTCTCCTGCTGAAATACCTCTCCTGGCTTCCTATTAAATCCTGTGCTGCTTACAAAATCCTCTTTTAAGGCAATACACTCCTTGGACCCTCCTTACATCTCAGCCCTAATTTCTCGCTATGCACCAGAACGACTTCTTTTGTATCCAAAGTCTTCCCCACCTAAAACCTCACTGACTGCCCCACACCTCTGAAATGTCCTTCCCCCTCAATATCCGACTGGCATCCTCTCCCTCTCCACCTTTAAGACCCATCTTAAAACCCACCTCTTTAACAAAGCATATGTAAATCCTTGGTGGATACTATATGTAACAGGTTTTCCCCTCCCAATCGCATATATGGCGTATGTAATGGGAACCTATATGTTACCAGGTGTGGTGCAGTATACCTGTCAGGCTCACAGGAGGTCTGAGCCTCCGCTAGTGAGAGCCTGGGGTGAATCCTCTGGAACGATCTTCTAATTACGCCTAATAACGCCTCCACCTGTGCAGGATTCTAAGAGTGTAGAAGGTTCCGTACACCGGACCCACATATATGAACCACATACACCAAGGTATATATAACACAGGTTTACTATATGGGCAGATAAAACACAATACACATGTACTGTTGATGTCATATGGTTGATGCATAACTTCAGTGTCACCGTGTAACACTACTAAGCACAACTATCCACACACCTCGCAGGGCCTTAACCCCACACAGTATTCCCAAAGTCCCAAGAGTCCCACAACCCCACCCACGTGTGGGACAGCACTGCCCACTAAGATGAAGTGTATAGGTGGTGCACTTGGTGACTTGGATAATACCTGCCCGGTGCTCCTGCTACCGGGTGCGCAGATGACCTTTACTTGGAATCACTTGTTCCAGGAGATGATCCAAGATGCCTCCGCCTCAACGGTGGGTGGCTCCCGCATGGAGTGATCCACCTTTATAATGTCTCTTATCCTTGCTAACGCAGAGGATGTTATACCTTCACGCAATTCACCTTCACAGCAATTGCCAGGATAGTTACGTTTCCTGGCTGGACCCTCACTTGTCTAGGTTCTACAGGACCCTGTCCTAGTCTAAGGGGAGTCCCTGTAGTAACCACAAGCTGAGGTGAGTAGGGCCTAGCTGGGGCCTAAGGGGAGACTCCTGGCCTAGTGCAGGAGGCTACTTTCCTCCCTTCACAAACACACCCTCCCCTCTCTGTGTCCCAGCTCCTAACTGACAATCCCTGTCTGCACACAACATTGTTGCAACTTTGCAGCATGAGAATCTGTCAGCCTTAGGCTGGGGCCATAGAGGGGGTAGCAGGGCTGAGGCGCGCTGACGCTGAGGCTCGCCTGCTGAAATCTGCGCAATTTGATGCCCATGCAGGTGAGCCAGCGGGCGTGATCGGAGGCGGGGGAGACTGAGGGAGGCGGGGCAGTGACGTCGCTGGGCCAATCGCCCGCGACGCACCGACGTCACGGCGCCGTGACGTTGACGCTGCTACGCGCCGATAGGATGTTTAACTAATTGCAGAGCAAATATTTCACAGCCTGTACAGTCTCTACAAGCTTACCTAGGTCAATGGAATATTGCAAAAGGCTTATAGACCAAGGAAAAGACCTAGGGAAAAATAGTAACGCATTCACATTGACAAGGGCGAGCTCCAATTATGATCATCATGTCCTTACCAAGAGTTTGAGGAAGAAACCATGGGCAATTTCAAAAGATAATGTATCAGAGCAGCTTTAAATAAAAGGACAAAGAATTAGACTAATCGGTGCTCACCCAAACACAGGAAAAACTGGTACAGCAGCACCACCTAGTGGTGTAATAAATTAAGACAAAAGGTGATCATCAACATTCAAAAGCAATGCTCAAAATGAAGAGTAGAAAAAATAAAATTCAGAAATATATACACATCAAAGAAAAAATGTAATATATATGTGGCATAGGTTCCCCCTGGGCCCCTATTGGTACCTGCACCTCCCCATCAGGGACAGCATTGGCATTATAAAGTGAGCTTTTTAAGTGAGAATATATAGTTAGACTATAGTTTGACTAGAGGTGACTGGGGACTTCATCTTTCTACTAACTCTTCTACTCAAGGCAACAAACGGTGAGCATATATGACCACACTACGATCCCATGCTTGTTTGCCTGCACAATTTAACCCCCACCCCTTTACAACTTATTTCACTACAGCCTCTCCCAACACTGACTACACACAACTACCTCCGGCACTACTACTACTACTACTAACTCAGACCACTGCACAGACCCAAGCATGGCAATGCAGAAAAACATTTGACAAGGTAAAGGCGCACCCCTGCTGTTTAGTCTGCACACACTTGGCTCAAATCAGCTCCATGCAGCATTACCTACCTCTGGCATAATGAACCTGCTTTTTATCTCCACTTTGTTCTTTCTCGTGGCCTCATTGAAATGTTACTCCCTCTATCCACTACAAACTGCCCCCTCCTGGTCCACCCCCAACATTACTATACACCCTGGATTACTCAAAAGCCTGGCACTATCTACTGAATGTTGGTGGAGAACCCTGAAAACCAGCACACCAACCCCCACACACTCAAATGGCGAAATTCATAAAGTAACAACTTGCAAACAACTACTCAAATTTCTACTCATACTATTACTCTCTTTAGCAGGTGATATTGAACCTACCCCAGGCCCTCCTATTACAACTATGTCCCATAACCCTGAGAATACCCTCTTCAAATTCCAAAAAGGGTTATCTGTCACCCATATAAATATACGGAGTCTGCTGCCCAAACTGGATGAACTAAGAGCATGGTGCCTTATGCATAAACCCAAAGCCATCGTTCTTACAGAAACATGGCTAACCCCTAAAACCCCTGATGCTCATATTGCCATTCAGGGATACTCCATTTCTAGGAGAGATAGGTCAAAGAGAGGAGGAGGGGTGTTATTTTATATTGCAGACACTTTACAATTTACACTGTTAAATTGCCCCCCAAGCCCACCCTCTTTTGAAATCCTAGTTGGCAGAATCTGCCTCCCCTTTTCTAAGCCCATCTTGTTTGCGGGCATCTACCGCCCCCCTAAAGCCCCTCTACAATCCCTGACTGATATCACCCAGTTTCTTGGCTCCATTTTCTCTCTGAATGAGAAGAGTGAACTGCTAGTTCTTGGGGATTTTAACTTCAATTGGCTTGACCCTAACAACCACAAAATCCAGATACAAATCAAATCGCTTAACCTATCGCAACTCATTTCCCAACCCACACGGACAAACCTGAAATCGCACAACCATTCCTTGCTTGACTGGATTCTCTCCTCAAATCCCAGCAGAATCCAATCCTCTGGCATCCTTCCTGACATTTTCAGTGACCATGCAATTGTGTACTGTGTAAGGAAAATTAAACCGCCCCAATCAAGCCCTAAAGTTCTCCTCACTAGAACATTTAGAAACTTTAACCCACAACAGCTTCTGGCTGACCTTACCAACTGCCCTTGACACAGAATCGATTTGATTCCCGACCCTGATTCTGCGCTCGACTATTTCCAATCAGAGTTCTTAAAACACTGTGATACCCATGCTCCACTACGCAGAATAAGGGTACGAGGTGCCCACCTTCCATGGGTTACACGTGACCTTATAGCACTCTACCAGTTCAGGGATATCTTGTGGAAAAGCTACAAAGTAACTGGCACTACCAAGGATCTCAATCACTACAGATGCCTGCGGAACATGTAAACAAGGCAAACAAGGCAAGCAAAAGCACAATATTACTTTGACAATCTCCTGCAGAATACATCCAACCCAGCTAACTTCTCGAAGGTTATCAACAACATATTCCAGCCTTCTAACCATCAACAGCCAAGTAAAATTACTAAGGGGGATATTACTCTGACAAACCCCACCGACATTGCAAATGCATTCAATGATTACTTTGTGGGGTGTGCTACTAACTATTAGCGAAACGCAACCCAAACCACAAACCTGAATCTCATCCTGGGAGTACCCATATAGCCCCACCCCCTCCCAACACTGCCCACAATTTTCAATTTGGCCCAGTATCCGAAGAGGAGATGACACAAGCGCTCCTCAAATTAAAACTAAGCAGCCAATGTGGACCTGACCTACTACAATCTAGGTTCCTAAGACTTGGTGCCCCAGCAATTGCCAAACCAATTGCTTCCATAGTCAACTCTATCCTGTCTGCAGGCCATATCCCTAAGACCTGGAAAACTGCCAGAGTTGTCCCAATCTTCAAAAGTGGGGACCAAAACACTGTCTCAAACTACAGGCCAATCTCCCTTCTACCAATCCTATCCAAAGTCATGGAAAAATGTGTCCACTCCCAATTAAGCGATTACTATAACAAGACAAATTTCCCTAGCCAATTCCAATCTGGCTTTCGCCCCAAACACTCTACCGTAACTACCCTGCTAAAAGTTTGCAATGAAATCCAGTGTTGAATGGAACGGGGTCAACTCACTGGTGCAATGTTCCTAGATTTTGCAAAGGCTTTTGATACTGTTGATCATGCTATCCTGCTCAACAAACTCCAGAGCTCTGGAATAGGGCAGCATGCTTTAAACTGGTTTCAGTCCTACCTATCGGGTAGATCCCAACATGTGTCCATCTCAGGCTCTAAATCCAACCCCTTGGATATCACCTGTAGTGCCCCGCAAGGCTCTGTTCTGGGGCCCCTACTCTTCTCAGTGTTCATCAATGATCTTCCCACAGCTTGTAAGGAAGCTTCAATACACATGTATGCAGATGACACAATCCTATATGCACACAGCCATAGCCTCTCTGACCTTGAACACATACTTCAGTCTGACTTTTTGAAACTCGAAAACTGGATTTCCCAAAACAAACTGTTTTTAAACACTGACAAGACTGTAACAATGGTATTTGGGACCAAGGCTAAATTTTTAAAGCTTCCAGTGACTGAGCTCCAGATCAGAACCAACTCTAACACCACCCTAACTCCTGTTACTAGTTTTAAATACCTGGGCATATGGTTTGACTCCCACTTAACATTCGGAATGCATATTGATACCCTGACATCCAAAACCTATGCCAAACTAGGTGTACTTTACAGGAACAAATCCTCCCTAAGTCTGCTGGTCAGAAAGCGTATTGCACAGCAGATGCTAATGCCAATTATCGACTATGGAGACATAGTATATGGCTCGGCACCCCAAACCCACCTTGGCAAACTTGACACCCTCTACAATTCAATTTGTCATTCAGTTCTCCAATGCAACTACAACACACACCACTGCGAAATGCTCAAAGAACTAGATTGGTCATCACTCGAGTCTGGGCGCAAAGTTCACCTTTCCTGTCTTGCCTTCAAATACTTTCTGGGCAAGCTACCCGTCTATCTGAACAAGCTCCTCACCCCTACCACATGCAGCACCTATCATCTGAGATCTGACACCAAAAGTCTGTTCATAGTCCCAAAGCTCAACAAAGTATCCGGACATTCCTCCTTCTCGTACCGTGCACCCCAAAACTGGAACAACCTACATCTCACATCCACCACCAGTTTAAGTTCTTTCAAAACTAAGGATGTCTCACATTTTAATCTGGTCTGTAACTGTTTCATACACCTATAATCTACATCTTCTCTAACTGTGCATACAATGTATTGTATATAATGTATACCCTGTTCATTTATGTAACTGTATTTGTAACCATGTACTATTTGTCATATTAACTCTGTGCCCAGGACATACTTGAAAACGAGAGGTAACTCTCAATGTATTACTTCCTGGTAAAACATTTTATAAATAAATAAGTTGCGGAGGGGTGCGGGATTGTACCCGGCGTCGCCGGGAGGGC